>NW_027641406.1:0-12500 GCF_949987615.1 Pollachius pollachius
TGTTGCAGTGTCATTATAGCGAGTGTTGGGTTTCTGCCCCTCGTATATCATTTACAACCAGTGGCGAAAAACTCAACCCAATGGCACCCGGGAACTATCGTTTAACATCTTTAATTCTACCCCGTTACCATTCTGAAATAAAGTATATACTCTGGAGAAAAAGAACAACAGAGTTATCTCAACCACTCTGCGGTTTCGTTGTTGTTGTCGTTGTTTTCCGAGATAAAAGCATTGAATGCTTGCGATCCGGCGAGGCGATTAAAAGGCCGTCTCTAAATGGAGAGATCCTCAGTGCGGCTGACTTGCAGTTGAGTTCCCCTGGCCGGGATAAGATCTGCGTCCAGATCAGGAGACAACGGCCCCCAACAACAAGAGTTGGTCCAACCTTTGAGCGTGCCCTCTGCCCGATGGTAATCTGAGTGACAGAGCTACGAGGGGAAGGAGCGGAGACGGCTGGAGACCGACCGGCTTCAAACGGAGCAGGAGGAGGAGGAGGAGGAAGAGGAGGAGGAGGAGGAAGTTAGAGGACAATCACTAGTGACCCTACACGGGGCGCCTTTCCTGCACATACCAGCAGGTTTGGAGGGAAACTGATAGGCAGGTGAAATATCTGCCGCTCACTGAAAAGAGAGGGCGAGAGAGAGTCACCCAGAGTCACAGCCAGAGAGAGAGAGAGAGAGAGAGCGAGAGAGAAAAGGGAAAGGGCAGACGGGACTAAATGGATATGGATTGGTCCAAGGGAAAGGGCAGACGGGACTAAATGGATATGGATTGGTCCACCGGGCTGACGAGGACTACCTGAAGGAAATGAATATTCCTTGTAAAGTACACTTGGTGACACTGCGCTTGAAGGGCACTACAGAGGAGCAAAGAGGAGCCTCGCTCTCTAAAGGCTTCTCCTCCTGTTAAGAACCTGAGTTTGGCTCAGAGGAGCTTTGTCCCTAACCCCCAACTTCAGGGTTGGGCTTTTTCTCAACACATTTCTTAACACCAATTCAAGTGATGACAATACAAGCATACAGCCTTCTCTGATGCACACCGCAGGATCCCTTTATTGGTATTGCTTGTAGGACATTATGGGCTGTATGACTATACTTAAATAAGCCTTTCAAGCACTATTTCCTCACCCTCCATGGACACGCGTGCGTATCGGTTTCAGATGTGTATTATTATGGGCTGCTCTTCCTGTTTGGATCAAGTGATGGCCATGCGGTGGAGGAAGAGCTAAACATGCCCAGGGGGGCCACACTGAGACCGGTGTCTCGTTTTGAGGGGGCCGACAAAACACATACAGAGAGCAGACATGGCTGTCACATCCCCCTTAACTCCCCCTGGCACACACACACACACACACACACATACAGGCACGCACACACACACACATAAAGGCACGCACACACACACACACACAGGCACACACACACACACACACACACACACACACACATACAGGCACGCACATATGCACACACACTAAGGCACACACACACACGCACACACACACACACACACACACATACAGGCACGCACACACACACACACATAAAGGCACGCACACACACACACACACAGGCACACACACACACACACACACACACACATACAGGCACGCACATATGCACACACACTAAGACACACACGCACACACACACACACACACACTCACACACACACACAGGCACGCACATATGCACACACACACACAGACACGCACACACACCCGCACACACACACACACACACACACACACACAGGCACGCACATATGCACACACACACACACAGACACGCACACACACCCGCACACAAACATACAGGCACGCACAAACACAAGCACACACAGACACAAACGCACACACCACACACTCACACACACATACAGACATGCACGCACACACACAGACACACACACACACAAACGCACACACACACACCCTCAGGGCAGTGGATGATGGCCACCTCCATGCTGCACTATGATGCCATGAGAAATAGACCCCTTGGCTTATCGGCACGGCAACACACACAAACACACACACACACACACACTCGCACACTCAAACACGCACACAAGACGATTTATCGTGTTCTTCTGTCAGGTGCAACTAGACAGCACTGGCTGTGTTAAGCGCTGTGGTTAAATATCAATCCGAGTTGATCCTCACCACCAACGACCCCCTCACACACACACACACACACACACACACACACACACACACACACACACACACACACGCACTCCCCTCTCACCGCCTGCTGACTAAACTCCCGGGTTCTCCCGCCCTGTGTTCCATCGCTGGGGTCCATTTTTAACTCGGGCGGATTGATTAGCAATGGCGCCGCGCCGCCGCGTAGCCAAGCGCTGGCCAGGAGGACCACGTTTACTGGTTTTCAATAGTATTCAGGATGTGCTGGCTGCCACCCCCAGCTCCGTTACTAATGCTGCTAATGCTACTGCTGCTGCTAATGCTACTGCTGCTGCTAATGCTAATACTGCTGCTGCTCCTATTGCTGCTAATGCTGCTAATGCTGCTGCTGTTGCTGCTGCTGATGCTAATGCTACTGCTGCTGCTGCTAATGCTACTGCTGCTGCTGCTAATGCTACTGCTGCTGCTAATGCTGCTGCTGCTGCTGCTAATGCTACTGCTGCTGCTGCTAATGCTACTGCTGCTGCTGCTAATGCTACTGCTGCTGCTACCCCCACCTCCGTTACTGCTACTGCTGCTACTGCTGCTGCTAATGCTGCTGCTGCTAATGCTTCTCCTGCTGCTGCTAATGCTACTGCTGCTGCTACCCCCACCTCCGTTACTGCTGCTGCTGCTACTGCTGCTGCTAATGCTGCTGCTGCTAATGCTTCTCCTGCTGCTGCTAATGCTACTGCTGCTGCTACCCCCACCTCCGTTACTGCTGCTGCTGCTACTGCTGCTGCTAATGCTGCTGCGTTAATGCTTCTCCTGCTGCTGCTAATGCTGCTGCTGCTGCTACTACTGCTAATGGTGCTACTGCTACTGCTAATGCTGCTGCCAATGCTGCTACTGCTGCTGCTGCTAATGCTGCTGCTGCTGCTACTACTGCCACTAATGATGCTGCCTTTGCTAATGCTGCTGCTGCTAATGCTGCTAATGCTGCTACTTTTGCCAATGCTAATGCTGCTACTTTTGCCAATGCTAATGCTGCTTCTTTTGCTGCTACTGCAGCACCAGAGCACCAGTACAGAGACCCTCCGGGTCCCTGGGGTCGGGTCCACCTCGGGGTCTCCTTCCTGGACCCTCTTGGCGATTCTCCCCCAGGGGTCTGCGTGAACCGAGGGGTAGTTTGAGGGATTCAGGGGATACTTGGCACAAAACAAGGAAGAAGAAGATGGGAGAGAGGGGGAGAGAGGTAAAGAAGAAGTTACTTGCATGTTTTCCGTGATGGTAACAAGCTCCAACCCCCCTTTGGTTTTCCGAGGGTGAAATGATCGTACAGTTGCATGCAGCCAGAGGTTTCACGTCGGTAAGCCACCACGTTTTTCTTACCCAGGTATTTTCCTCCCTAAAATGTTTAGTGCCCAACACACCAGTACACAAGTGAAACTAGTTTGAGGATCAGCGCCCTGGACCGGGCAGGTTTCGCCCAGACCTGGGCTGAGACCGGTTGGATGTAGATCGCTTTGCTTCAGGTCAGCCGGTGGAACGCTTTGAGGCCGTTCAACAAAACCCAAAACAAGAGTTGTCCAGTATTGCTAATGTCTGCTGCCTTGGCGTCCTTTGTTTTAGTCCTCTCTCCCCCTCGCCCCCTCACCCCCAACTCCCCAACCCACACAACAGTGCTTTTAATGATGTGAGATTTATTATCATAGATTAAAAGGGTTCAAGGATTTTCTTTTTTTTTTTTTTGCGTTTTGTTTTTTATAACATACTTTGGACCAAGGGAAATGAGATATTTAGCTCGGCTGCCTGTGATTTGACAACACTGACTTGAATTCACTCAGTTGTAAAATTAATTCTCGCAAATGTTTTCAATGGGACTTTCATGTTTGCCTTGCTCACTGTTAGAAATCTGAGGAAAATACAAATGATTGGGCCTGGCTCAGTGACTTCATTGTGCCAGGGAAGAGGAAAAGCAAACCAGACAGGGTTCAGTGGTTTTAGGTCTTTTGAGGTTTTGTGCGTCAGGATTTATGTATTTAATTACGCACTCATTCTATTTATTTAAAAAAAAAAGCCGGCGCTGAATTGAAAAATAGCGCAAAAATAGCAGTCCTGTAATCCTGGCTGTGGCCCTTATACTGGAGGTTGCACTTGTACAGTCCGGCTTTGCTTAGTGTGTGCTAATACTTGTCTGTTCCGATTAGGTTTAGTATATGTAGTGACGACTCAGGCACACAGGACGGCTAATCTAATACACGGAGAGAAAGAAACCCTGAGATTGGTTTACTGCTTGGATTTGCTATTGGTCATCTCAGAGAGCGATTGGGGATTAACACGGCCTTTTGTGCTGTCGCGACACAACCTTCAGGAGCTCCTAGAGCAAAGGGAGAGAGGGGGAGAAACCAGGGGGGGGAGACAGGAGAGAGAGGGAGAGGGGGAGAAACCGGGGGGGAGACAGGAGAGAGAGGGAGAGGGGGAGAAACCAGGTGGGGGGAGATGAGGGAGAGAGGGGGAGAAACCAGGGGGGGAGACAGGGGAGAGAGGGAGAGAGGGAGAGAAACCAGGGTGGGGGGGAGACAGGAGAGAAAGGGAGAGAAGTTAAGAAAAGGGAGGGGCAGAGAGAGGGTGGAAGGGGTAAGGGGGAGAGATAGAGGGAGGAGGGTACAAGAGAAAAGGGGAGAGGGAGAGAGAGGGGGTAATAGAGACAGCAAGAGGGTAGGAGCAGAGATGAGAGGAGAGAGAAGGAGGGTCAGAAGGAGGGTACAGGCGGGGGAGAGAAGGGGGCGTTGAGGGAAGGGGGGGGAGTTGAAGGCTAGAGCTTTGCTTAGCCTAACGGACAGGGAGCGGAACCGACAGTGACAAGGTCGGGTTAGCCCTTGTAGGAAAGGCTTTGTTCCATAGGCAGATTAAAGGTCTCTCTGACAGTTTTTACACTTTTGGTTCATGTCCAACATGTTAGGAGTTAATCCTGTCTGCGAGGGACGGAACCTGCGTGTTCTGAGGAAAGGGGTTATGGATACTGAGATCCTCGGTGTTGTTCGCTCCTGAGTGGAGGCCAGCACACTCTAACTATCCCCACCGCCATCATCTCATTGTTATTTCATAACGCTCTCCTCTAGGGGTTCATAGCCACGCCAACGCACTGGTTAAGTTCATTAAATGGAGACGATTTTAGCAGTTGGGTCTTTAAACACGAATTTAGGTTTTGACTTGGCTTTTGTACTGTAATACTCTTTACTCCATAAAAAGATCATAAATAACTCCTGAAATTGTACAGTATAATATTTCTAGTATGTAAACATTTGGTAACCAAATGACCGATGATAAACATTTGGATAATTCTAATGAAATTGCTTTGTTCGCCCTAACTGAAATATGTCTATCGTTAAAACAGAAATGCTAACAAATAGCTAACAACTAGTATCTGTGTTCCTATCGGTGGATGGTACATTCCACTATAAGTGGATTGTACCACGTTAATATGAAACAAAGTTTACAGCATCAAATGATTTTATTCCACCGAACTCAACGTCCCACCCAACTGTTTGCTTTTGTCTCCCTTAAACCCATATTCTATCATCTAGCTGTCGGTTTATCTAAAGACAGACTTCTGTGCCTCTTTCAACAGACTGTAGCCCTATTTAGTTCACATACTGAGGCCTATATTTAGTTACATAGCTGTGGGACTGGTCCAAAGCAATTTAGTTCATATTCAGATGTAAAGCTAATACAACCAACACATATCAGACACACGCTTTACAGAGTGAACAGTACTCAAACAAGTTATTTGAAGTAACTATACATCGTAGAGGTTACATTTATGGACATAAAATCGTGATGTGTCTAAGTGCACAGTTAGTGTTCCCATATTTGTATGTTTTCAGGACAGGCCAACTGTGGGTCTGAAACATTATCTATCTGGGAAAGTGGCAGCAATTTCCCTGCTGTTCTCGTGGCTGCCAAATGTTTTCTGTGAAACATGACTAAAATAGTGCCTGACAGAAATCGGAGACTTCTCTGTTTATAGCTTGTTGATGTTGTGCTGCACAGGTTCTTCACACACAGGTTTCTGACGATCAAATGGGTCATTTTCCTTCATCTTTCCTCCCATTCTTTGGGTTACAAAAAGAAATAACCGCATGGGAATCAAACGCCGGAAATGATTATACTTTTACATAATCAGGTGAGGAAATCCTAGCAACACGTCTTCCCCCAGCTTGTCCAAAATGGTCCTTTCTCTGTTTCTGGGGGACAGATAGCAATATCACAGGGCAATTAGCAAGGAAACGAGAGGGAAATGGAGAAGCCAATTACTTGTGCGAGTTAGCTAAAGGCCATTTTAAACTGTGTGCCCATGACATAATAATGTTTATGGTAAATATTATAGTCAGCGACGGTGAGTGCATGGCGTGAGAATGCGGGGGGAGAGCGAGAGGGGGGGAAAAAGGCATCAATCTCGGATGGAGAATAATTTATTAAGATCTGAGATGCGGCAATTACGTGGAAAGGACGAAAAGAAAAAAAAAGGAGCAGGAAAAAAAGGAAAGACGCAGCCCCCCAACTCTCCAGGAACCGCATACATGATTGCAATCTTGATTAAATCCCCCTGGATCTAATGAGTTGATTTTCTGCTGTTAATATTGCATTGGCTGATGATGGATTCGTTAAGATAATGGAACGAAGCTAAAATATAAATGACTCCCTGTCAAGGAGCAGATTTTCGTCATTTTCCGTCTGACACCTCCGCCGTGGGGATTTGGCGAGGGCCTTTTTGTGTTTAGAACCATCAGGATCCAGAATACTAATTGCTTGTGTGCGGACGCTTCTAATGCTTCAGTGCAGCTACTCAGCCCCCCCCCCCCCCCCGCCTCCACCTTAACACCCCCACCCCACCCCAGCCTTGCTCCTCGCCCCCCCCGCTCCTCCTCCCTTGGTCTTTGTAAATATCTTCTCTGTATCTCCAGACTGAAACAAAGGAGACAGAGAATTAGCTCTGCGTCTCTTCAAGGCCTTGTGTTGCGGAAGAGCGTGTGCGTGTGTACGTGCGGGCGTGGCCGTGCACGTGGCGTGCACGTGGCGTGCATGTCATTTCCTAGGAGACGTGTGATGCACCATTATTATTATGGGTATCCTCTTTTTTCGAGACTCAAATCACGCCACTCACACGCGAGGCGGGGTCGCATGGGGAACAAAATCGCCAAATAATGTTTGAGCAGCCGACTCCTGAAATGCACTTCTGCTTTCAGAGTATGAATTAATAATGGGGCTGCCTTTGGTGGAGGCCGACCCGTTGAGCCAGTCCCTCCGTCCGGAATGATCCGTCACTTAGGTCACGGGAACTGAAATGTCCGAGCTATGGAATATTGATCCTATCTTGCACATGAGTCACTGCAAAACATGAATAGTTTAACTTAACGCGTGTGTGTGTGTGTGTGTGCATGCATGCGTGTGTGTGTGTGTGCGTGCGTGCGTGTGTGCGTTGGAGGTTTGGAGGGGTGTATATCAGCATGTGAATATGATTACGTTTTATGTGGCCGCATGTGGTGCGGCAGAATACCATAAATCATACGGAATATAACATTCAATCAGTTAACTCCATTGTGTTTAGTAAATTATTGAAAGGTCCTTTTCCACGGCCCAATGGTGTTTGGGTGGGCAGAGACAGAGTCCCGATCCACAGCGTGTCAGCACACACATCGCTCCGCAACAGCGATTCTCCTTCATGAAACATTGAATATTGAGATTTTAATCATTATCAAAGAAAGAAAAACCTTGAAATTGCCCTTTTCATGAAACTGAATCCAATTGTACGGCTTGTACTTAGCTTTAACCTACATCCAAATCCCAGAGCCCTCTCCATCATCCCCGTAATCACCATTGTTGTCAGCTTTCATGGCTGGCCTGACCCTTCCTTTGTGGCCATTATGATATTGTTCTCTCTTCCCGTGCGATATCGCGGGGAACTGTCCGACCGGGCCCTCCCCCCGGCCCCTTTCTTCTGCGTGTCACTTGTTGTGTTCTTTAACACGGCTTTCGCCCAAAACTCTCTTTTTAATCAATCAAGGAGCTTCCAGAAAATAGGCTTTGTCACGCCCGGGGCCGGGGGTCATGTGATGGCCGCTCGGCCCGGTGACAGCTCTTCAAAAGGGCCGGTAGAAAGGAATATTTTTGGGTGAAAAAAAATAAAAGGGGGGTGGGGGTTTGAGACGGTGGGGGGCGTGTTTCCATGGCACCGGGAACTTGTTGCACATGGCCCACCATTCTGACGTCCTGCCTGAGTCGGGGGTCCCAACGGCACGGACAAGGAAAATTAGGGAGACCAGGGGAAGACAGCCGGGCCACGGAGGTGGAGAGCTGGCTAGGAACCCCCCCGTCCCCACCAACCCCACCAACCTCCACCCCCACCCCAGCCCAAACTCTGCCCTCTCTTGGGGTTGGGGGGGGGGGGGGGGGGGGGGAGCCCGGACTGACAGCACCAAAGAGGGGGCCTGCGAGGGGCTGTCAAATATGCATGACTTCTGCCGTTAAGTAAATGTTCAGTTTTCATTCATTGGTCCTCTTGCTGAAAAAAAAAAGGAAGAACAAAAAACTGTCGGTTGGACTCGGGCTCAGGGGGGGCAGACGACTCAGAGAGGGAAAGCCCTTTCTTCACACACACACACACACACACACACACACACACGCACACACACACACACACACACACACACACACACACACACACACACACACACACACACACACACACACACAAAACACAAAACACAGAAGTTTATTCTTGTAGGACGGACCTCCCTTCTTGTAATTAGTGGTTGTTTTATTTGGAATGAGGTCATGTAAACTTGTAGGATTCTGAGTTTATGTGTGGGAAATGAACTCAGGAAAGCCAGACAATAGATTGGCAATCATTACAGCTTCTGTGTTATTATTTTAGACCGCGCCATTCATTGAAGTGCCTATTTGTGTTTTCCTGTTATTTTCAACTCCTAAGCACTTGGGAATCACTTTGACACAGTAAGGTGCGATAACTCAAACTGACACAAAGTTTAAAAAAAGAACCCCCCCCACTCATGGCCTCTGTGTGTGCGTTCAACACAACCAACCAACACACTAACGTCCAACCAACACACTAACGTCCAACCACCACACTAACGTCCAACACAACCACCACACTAACGTCCAACACAACCACCACACTAACGTCCAACACAACCACCACACCAACGTCCAACACAACCACCACACTAACGTCCAACACAACCACCACACTAACGTCCAACACAACCACCACACTAACGTCCAAAACAACCCCCCCACTAACGTCCAACACAACCACCACACTAACGTCCAACACAACCACCACACCAACGTCCAACACAACCACCACACCAACGTCCAACACAACCACCACACTAACGTCCAACACAACCACCTCACTAACGTCCAACACAACCACCACACCAACGTCCAACACAACCACCACACTAACGTCCAACACAACCACCACACTAACGTCCAACACAACCACTACACCAACGTCCAACACAACCACCACACTAACGTCCAACACAACCCCCACACTAACGTCCAACACAACCACCACACCAACGTCCAACACAACCACCACACTAACGTCCAACACAACCACCACACTAACGTCCAACACAACCACCACACCAACGTCCAACACAACCACCACACTAACGTCCAACACAACCACCACACTAACGTCCAACACAACCACCACACTAACGTCCAACACAACCACCACACCAACGTCCAACACAACCACCACACTAACGTCCAACACAACCACCACACTAACGTCCAACACAACCACCACACTAACGTCCAACACAACCACCACACTAACGTCCAACACAACCACCACACTAACGTCCAACACAACCACCACACTAACGTCCAACACAACCCCCCCACTAACTGCCCTGCCTGCAGGTCACCCTGGCTCCGCCACGCCGGCCTGTCAGTTCCGCCGTTAGTTTTATCGTGCTTACAGTTTACAGCGTCCGGTATAAAAACGTTGACGTTGATCACCTTTGTTTCTCGCGCTCCGGTGCTCGATTACTCCGACAATTATGCATTATTTTGTCTTTGCCGCAGTGGCGACACGAGGGGTCAAGGTCCCGTGCATCACGACTCCGTTGGCCAATTTGCACTCATTTCCATAGCAGCATCATCAGCGCCCTCGGCAACCAACAAGGTGACTGCCTTCCACCGCGTCTTTAGATCAGCGGCCAATCAGAGAGAGTTTCACCGCTCCTTAAACCCACTGGCCAATCAGAGAGAGTTCCACTGCTCCTGAAGATCGGCGGCCAATCAGAGTGAGTTTCACTGCTCATTAAGATCAGCGGCCAATCAGAGAGCGTTTCACCGCTCCTCAAGCTCACCGGCCAATCAGTGAGCGTTTCAACGCTCCTTAAGCCCACCGGCCAATCAGTGAGCGTTTAACTGCTCCTGAAGCCCACCTGCCAATCAGAGAGAGTTTCACTGCTCATGAAGATCAGCGGCAAATCAGAGAGAGTTTCACCGCTCCTTAAACCCACTGGCCAATCAGAGAGAGTTTCACTGCTCCTGAAGATCAGCGGCCAATCAGAGAGAGTTTTACCACTCTTCAAGCCCACCGTCCAATCAGAGAGCGTTTCACTGCTCCTGAAGCCCACCGGCCAATCAGAGAGAGTTCCACCGCTCCTTAAGATCGGCGGCCAATCAGAGAGCGTTTCACCGCTCCTTAAGCCCACCGGCCAATCAGAGATCGTTTCACTGATCCTGAAGCTCACTTCCAATCAGAGAGTGTCTAACTGCTCCTCACACTCACCGTCCAATTAGAGAGCATTTTGCTGTTCCTTAAGCCCACTGGCCAATCAGAGAGGGTTTCACTGCTCCTTAAGCCCACCGTCCAATCAGAGATCTGAAGCGTGGCTCAAGCCTCCAGGCTGTGGAGATGGAGTGAAGTAAAACCCAAACACAACCCAAACAAAGTCTTACCCTACAGGTGAGAAACTCATACCTGGAGTCCCATTTCCCCCCGGCGCTAACCACACGGCCCCTGAGAGGACCGGCTGTTTCATAGCTGTTTGTTTGGGTCCCTTTGTCGGCTTTTCTCTTCTTTTCTCCGTCTTGTTTTCTGGGGCCGTGGAATGGTGAAACGTGTTTAGGAGAAAAAGGTTACGGCAGTCAGGATCTTTCCCTTGATGGGATTTTATCATTCAGGGCATGTTCTGTTTCCTGATGAATATATTAAAATTATTACTGTGCAAACAGACTTTCTAATTACTGACCTGCTTGCCATTGTACTGTGCGTTCAGCAGACCCCCCCCCCCCCCTCCATGCCTTGTTTATTTATCTGCGCCAGTGAATACAGAACAGGCTATGCAATGTCATTTCCATCCGCACCAAAATGATTTTGAAAATGCCAATCTCGCCTATTATACAGTGTAATTACTTGTCTGCTCTTTTTTGATGTTATCATATCTTCAGCCAGTGGTGGGATTCTTGTGTGTGTGTGTGTGTGTGGGGGGGGGGAGGGGGGATTTTAGTGGAGCTTGTTGGCTAATGATTTGACGTGAAGATTCCCCCCCACCCCCCAACAAAAACACACACAGACACACATACACACACTGCATTCATCTTGCAAATGATAAAGACTATCTGCCACAATTATTCTGCTATTGGTCGACGCCGTTGCTTGCGGTGTTTCTCGGTGTTCCCGTCAGTTCAGGTCAGGGGAGAAGATTTTTTTTTTGAGCTAAGCAGTTAAGTATGAGATCTATCTAATTGAACCGGAATAAGTATAATTATTCACCAACCCCCCCCCCCCAAAGAAAGTTGGCCTGGACTGACTCGTCTAGAAACTAGTTTGATTATGAGTTTGTTTTGAATCACCACATTTCCAGCGTCGGTATGTGGTCGTTGCGATGGAGCCATTCCCGCTCTCTGGATCGGCTTCAACAGATTTTCCCTCAGCCTCTCTCTTTTCACCCAGCAGGTTCCTCAACTTTCAGGGCCAACAAAAAGTTGATGTTTCGTCTTCCGCTCATAACGACGGGCACTCCCGTTTCCCGTCAATGTGACAGCGCCGTGGCGGTCTGTGACACGTGAATGCGGGCAGAATGCGAGGCCTCCATCGGGGGGGGGGGGCGCTCGGAAACGTGGTAAAAGAAATGGGCGGCCGGTGTTTACCTGTCTGTTCCACACAAAAAAATTAGAAAGAGGACGCTGCACCCAACAGGAAAACAATCCCGTGATGCTGGAGGCCTGAAGTTAAAAACAGTCAGTTGTCAACATGCCGGCTGTAATACACAGCCTGCTACTCACAAACAGATCCCAACTACTACCGTTACACCACCTC
>NW_027641405.1:0-1000 GCF_949987615.1 Pollachius pollachius
CGGCGGCGGCGGCGGCGGCGGCGTGTTGTGTTGGTTTGCGGCGCGGCGGTTAATCACAATAGACCAACAGCTGTGGCTATCTGTTCCCCTCGCTCCCCAGGGGCCCCCAGGGGCCAAGACAGCACATGTTCGTTAATGATCAATTAGAGAGGGGGGACCCGCAAAAGAGGACCACCGACCAGTCTCTGTGGGCACCCCCCCGTCCCCCTTGTCACGGCTCCAACGGCCCCGAAACACCGGACCTTCTGTTGAAAAGGTTTAGAGCGCAGGAGGGGGTGTCAACTCAGCTCAGAATCAGAGAGGGAGAGGGGGGGAGAGAGAGGGGGAAGGGGAGGGAGAGAGAGAGGAGAGAGAGAGAGGGAGGGAGGGAGAGAGAGAGAGGACAGGGGATAGAGAGAGGGGGGGGAGAGGGAGGGGGAAGGGGAGGGAGAGAGAGAGAGGAGAGAGAGGGAGGGAGAGGGAGAGAGGGCGAGGGAGAGAGGGAGAGAGAGAGAGGACAGGGGATAGAGAGGGGGGGGGGAGAGGGAGGGAGGGAGAGAGAGAGGGAGGGGGGAGAGAGGAGGGAGGGAGAGAGCGAGGGAGAGAGGGAGAGAGAGAGGACGGGGGATAGAGAGAGGGGGGGAGAGAGAAGGAGGGAGAGAGGGAGAGGGAGAGAGAGAGAGAGGGAGAGAGGGGGAGAGAGGGGGAGGGAGAGAGAGGGAGTTGGGCATCAGTTGGGCTACTGATGAACAGGACATGAAGAAACATTTCAGTATACTTCGACTCGTTGCTCAACAACAACCCTTCTCTTTCTTCCGATGCGGAATGCTGATTCGAGATTAGAGGAAAACCCTTCGGAGTTGACAGGGCTTCTCTCTCCATCCAGTTTGAGGAGAAAATCCAATCGCTGTTTTCACCGACAAAACAATCAACACACAATCAAGATGTGGGGTTTTGTTTTGGGAAGCCCTCTCTGTGGATCTCCTTTCAGATCTGTTAAATAGTGCCCTACTTAAGGATT
>NW_027641404.1:5000-15021 GCF_949987615.1 Pollachius pollachius
AGAGAGAGACACCAAATCAGAGAGAGAGGGGAGAGAGAGAGGAGAGAGAGAGAGAGAGAGGGGAGAGAGACACCCACAGAGAGAGGGGAGAGAGAGAGAGAGAGAGAGGGAGAGAGAGACACCAAATCAGAGAGAGGGGAGAGAGAGACACCAAATCAGAGAGAGAGGGGAGAGAGACACCCACAGAGAGAGAGGGGATAGAGAGAGAGAGAGAGGGGGAGAGACAGACACCAAATCAGCGAGAGGAGAGAGAGAGAGAGAGAGAGACACCAAATCAGAGAGATAGATGGAGAGAGAGAGAGGGGAGAGAGACACCCACAGAGAGAGAAAGGGGAGAGAGACACCCACAGAGAGAGATAGATGAGAGAGAGAGAGAGAGAGAGGGGTGAGAGACAACGACAAAGAGAGAGAGAGAGAGGGGAGAGACACACACAGACAGAGAAAGAGAGAGAGACAGAGGAGAAGGAGAGAGGGAGGAGAGATAGGGGGGAAGCCTTCACGGGGGACTGCAGAGCGGCTCCCTCCTGAACCCTCAACCCTCCCCAGGGGTCCCCTGTTGATCCAGGTGAGCGTTCCTGTTCTGAGCGGTTCATCAGTGTCCCTCCCGCTCTCCGCCCGCAGGCCGGCTGATCTTCGACAACCTGAAGAAGTCCATCGCCTACACCCTGACCAGCAACATCCCCGAGATCACGCCCTTCCTCTTCTTCATCCTGGTCAACATCCCGCTGCCCCTGGGCACCATCACCATCCTCTGCATCGACCTGGGCACCGACATGGTGGGACACGCCCTCTGCTGCCTGTCTGTCTGCCTGTCTGTCTGTCTGTCAGTCTGACCCTCTGCTGTCTGTCTGCCTGGCTGTCTGTCTGTCTGTCTCTCTGCTGTCTGTCTGCCCCTCTGGCAGTCTGTCTGCCCCTCTGCTGTCTGTCTGCCTGGCTGTCTGTCTGTCTGCCCCTCTGCTGTCAGTCTGTCTGCTCCTCTGGCTGCCTATCTGTCTGCCTGCCCCTCTGGCTGCCTGTCTGTCTGTCCCTCTGCTGTCTATCTGCCCCTCTGCTGTCTGTCTGCCCCTCTGGCAGTCTGTCTGCCCCTCTGCTGTCTGTCTGCCTGGCTGTCTGTCTGTCTGCCCCTCTGCTGTCTGTCTTTCTGTCCCTCTGGCTGCCTGTCTGTCTGTCTGCCCCTCTGGCTTGCTGGCTGTCTGTCTGCCCCTCTGCTGTCTGTCTGTCTGTCTATCTGTCTATCTGTCAGTCCAACTAGCTCTCTGTCGGTTGGTATTTTTTTAAGCTAACCTTTCACTCCCACTCTCTCCCTTTCTATCTCTATGTCTCTCCCCCCCTCTCTCTCTCTCTCCCCCTCTCTGCTTTGTGTCTGTGTGTGTCTCTCTCTCTCTCTCTCTCTCCCTCTCGCTCTCTCTCTCTCTCTCTTGGTCTCTCTCTCTCTCTCCCTATCTCTCCGCTGCGTGCCGGTGTCTCTCGCCCAGGTGCCCGCCATCTCCCTGGCCTACGAGGCGGCAGAGAGTGACATCATGAAGCGCCAGCCCAGGAACCCGGCCCGCGACAAGCTGGTGAATGAGAGGCTGATCAGCATCGCCTACGGCCAGATCGGTGGGTCACATGTCCCCCTGGACACGCACGGACCCGCAGGCACACACAGTGCTGTGGTAAACATTACATCGTCTTACAGGAAATCATTGTTCCCTCTCTAACGTTCTCTCTCTCTCCCTACCTCACTCTCTTCCCCTCTCGCTCTGTGCCTATCTCTTTCTACCGGTCTCTCTACCTGACACCCCTCTCCCTGTCTCTCCCGATCTGTCTCCTTACCTCTTTCTCCCTGTTCCCCATCTACCTGTCCTTCTCTCTCCCCCTCTCTCCCTCCCTCTCCCCCTCCCCCTCTCCCCTCCCTCTCTCCCTCCCTCTCTCCCTCTCCCTACCCCTCTCTCACATTCTCCCCTCCTCTCTCCCTCCCCCTCTCCCCCTCTCTCCCCCTCCCCCTCCCTCTCCCCCTCTCCCCCTCCCCCCGCCCTCCCCCTCTCTCCCTCCCTCCCCCTCTCTCCCTCCCTCCCCCTCTCCCCCTCCCTCTCTCCCCCTCCCCCTCTCCCCCTCCCTCCCCAGGTATGATCCAGGCTCTGGGAGGGTTCTTTGCCTACTTTGTGATCCTGGCTGAGAACGGCTTCCTGCCCGCCCTGCTGGTGGGCATCAGGCTGCACTGGGATGACCGCTCCAACAACGACCTGGAGGACAGCTACGGACAGCAATGGGTAACCAGAACTACAACTAACTAGTACTATAACTAGTACTAACTATAACTAGTACTATATACACTGGGACGACCGCTCCAACAACGACCTGGAGGACAGCTACGGACAGCAATGGGTAACCAGAACTACAACTAATACTAGTACTAACTATAACTAGTACTAACTATAACTAGTACTATAACTATAACTAGTACTAACTATAACTAGTACTATAACTATAACTAGTACTAACTGTAACTAGTACTAAATACGCTGGGACGACCGCTCCAACAACGACCTGGAGGACAGCTACAGACAGCAATGGGTAACCAGAACTACAACTAACTAGTATTATAACTAGAACTAGTACTAACTATAACTAGTACTATATACACTGGGACGACCGCTCCAACAACGGCCTGGAGGACAGCTACGGACAGCAATGGCTACTAACTAGAACCATAGCTAGAACTAGACCTGGACCTTTATAAGCCTGGCGGACAGCTACAGACAGCAGTGGGTACTCCTATACACTTCCTCCTGTACGTACAGGTCGATAGGATTCTGTTCTATTCTTAACCCTTTGAGTCTTGTTGTCCCTCTCTTCTAGACCTACGAGCAGCGTAAGATCGTGGAGTTCACGTGTCACACGGCGTTCTTCGTCAGCATCGTGGTCGTCCAGTGGGCCGACGTCATCATCTGCAAGACCCGGAGGAACTCTGTGTTCCAGCAGGGCATGAAGTATGACCTTTGACCCCTAACCCTAAACTAAAGGACCTTTGACCCTAAACTACACAACCTTTAACCCTAAACTACACGACCTTTAACCCAGGAGGAACTCTGTGTTCCAGCAGGGCATGAAGTATGACCTTTAACCCCTAACCCTAAACTAAAGGATCTTTGACCCTAAACTACACAACCTTTAACCCTAAACTACACGACCTTTAACCCTAAACTACACAACCTTTAACCCGGGAGGAACTCGGTGTTCCAGCAGGGCATGAAGGACGACCTTTGACCCCAACAACCTCATATATGTGTGTATATATGTGTGTAGTAATAATAACATTTAGTGGTTTAACGGTTGTTGACAGCCAGTCTGGGGGTGTGGCCTAACGGTTGTAGAGAGACAGTCTGGGGGCGTGACCTAACGGTTGAAGAGAGACAGTCTGGGGGCGTGGCCTAACGGTTGTAGAGAGCCAGTCTGTGGGTGTGGCCTAACGGTTGTTGACAGCCAGTCTGAGGGCGTGGCCTAACGGTTGTTGACAGCCAGTCTGGGGGCGTGGCCTAACGGTTGTTCAGAGCCAGTCTGGGGGCGTGGTCTAACATGGGGTGTGTCCTCACCAGGAACAAGATCCTGATCTTCGGGCTGTTCGAGGAGACCGCCCTGGCTGCCTTCCTGTCCTACTGCCCCGGGATGGACGTGGCCCTCAGGATGTACCCCCTCAAGTGAGACCCACACTCTGCTGCTACCTAGTGGACGCACAACGACATACACCTGGTGACACATACCTTCACCTAGCTACACTGAGGCCTGGTGGAGTTACACTGAAATACACCTGTTGGAAGGACACTGACGCACACCTAGCTAGCTAGGTAGGTGTGTTTTGCTAGGAAGCTAGTTACCTAGCAACACCAAGTTACATGCAACAAGCTGCACTTACATACACCCAGCTAGCCTGAAATACACCTAGTGGTACCTACCCCAAGCTAGCTACCTAGCAACACATACAGTTACATGACACAAGCAACACTCACATACACAAGGTACGCTTAATCATCCGTTACCAGACACGACCACACTTAGTAACCTTTGCTGCTCTTGGCTCCATTTGTTTACATTTAGCCTCCACCGGGCGTTGAAAATTGTTGAAATTCTCTCGTTTTTGTGTGGATGAATTCTAAAGCAAAGCATTGCACATCTTGTAATGCTTGTCTCCCTTCTTTTCGCCCCTCCTCCCTCCCCAAGGCCCAGTTGGTGGTTCTGTGCGTTCCCGTACAGTTTCCTCATCTTTGTTTACGATGAGATCCGAAAGCTCATCCTCCGCAGGAACCCAGGAGGTAAAAACACACACGGGCACACACACACACACACACTGGCACACAAATAAATAGATAGTATCACTATCCAGTCAATTTTCTGGGTGTTTCTCCTCTCTCTTAACTCCTCTCTCCTCTCTCCTCTCTCCTTTCTTGTCTTCGTCTCTGCAGGTTGGGTCGAAAGGGAGACGTACTATTAGATGATTATTATTATTCTACCCTCCACCCCCCCTCCTCACTTACTGTTACAAGAATATAAATGTTTAAAACCCCTCGCCTCCTCCTCCTCCTCCTCCTCTCCTTTTCCTCCTCCTCTTCCTCCTCCTTCCTTTGAAAAAAAACAACAACGCAAAAATAAAGCAAAAACAAAATCGCCGCGACGACCAGAGGACCAATGGCAGTGAAGAGGAGGAGGAGCAGCCAGGAGGGACGGAGGAGGAGGTGCCCTGCTCCTCCTCCTCCGTCCCTCCCTCCCTCCCTCTCCTTCCTCCTGCTTTCTTTTTTTTTTTTCACAACTAGTTAGTTGTGTTTCGTTTCCCCTCCGACCCAAAGAGGCCGTCCGGCTCCAGCACTGCCACCGATCCCTCCTCGCTAACGAGGCTGTTTTCAAACGGTCCTTAATAACCACGGTCAACAGAGAGCGCCGCGTTATGTAACATCACATCCGCGACGGTGCGAGAACAAAAGTAAGATGGGGAAAAATCCTAACTTTACCAACCGGAGTCCAACTGGATCTCACAGTGGATGATGAAAATGGTGGCCTCAGTCTGTTGCTTGTTTTTTTTTTTTTACCCTCAACGGGCAACCTGCTCTTTAGTCACTGCCATCCTTACTCCCTTTCTCCTCTCCTTTCCTTCCTTTCTCCTTTCCTTTCCCTTCCTCCCTCCCTCTCTTCCTTCTCTCTAAATTCACTGCCAATCTTCTAGTGTCGTTCTCTGCCCTTCCTCTCTCCTCCTCCTCTTCTTCCTCTCCCTCCTCCTCCTCTTCCTCCTCCTCCACTTCCTCCCCATCCTCTCCCTCCTCCTCTTTCTCCCTCCTCCTCCCCATCCTCTTCCTCCCCCTCCTCTTCCTTCATGGAGGAAGGATTTGTTTGTGGCGTCACCAGCAGGCTGAAGCTCTCCTCCACCCCCTACAGGAGGTGCAAGGAACAACATCTTGCCTGCTCCACTCCTCTCCTTCCTCCTCTCCTTCCTCCCTCTCCTTCTTCCTCTCCTTCCTCCTCCCTCCTGTTGTTGTTTTCTGAAAGAAGAAGGGGGGGGTGTTTTTTAAAGAACAAAAATATGTCCGTAAGCGTTTGACGTGAGCTCTTTAGTTTTTGGTCGTTTTTACTTTTCATTTCAATTGTCAGTAGAGAGTTTCAGAGTCAATGATGAGGACATTACGAAGAACATTGTGTCTCCTCCTTGCCTCCCCCCTTTTTCCCTCTCTCGCTCTCTCTCTCTTTTTCGCTGTCTCTCTTTCTCTCTCTCGCTCTCTCCCTCTTTCTTTCTCTCTTTCTCTCTCTCTCTTTCTCTCGCTCTCTCGCTGTCTCTCTCTCTCTTTCTCTCTCTCCGTCTTTTCACTCTATCTCTCTCTCTCTCTCCCTCTTTTCACTCTATCTCTCTCTCTCTCCCTCTTTTCACTCTATCTCTCTCTCTCTCCCTCTTTTCACTCTATCTCTCTCTCTCTCCCTCTTTTCACTCTATCTCTCTTTCTCTCTCTCTCTCTCTCGCTCACTCAGCCCTCTCTTAGTAGTTGCCCCTCCTCCCCCATCCCTCCCGCCTGCCTTTTTCCCGCCCAGTATGTCACTTCCTGTCTGTCTGTTGGTGAAGTACGTGAAAAAAAAGATTGTCCTCGTGAACTCCGCCCCTCCTCCCTTCCCCCCATCTGACCCCTGACCCCGGCTTCTCACCCTGTTGGAAAAAAATAAACTAAAATACAAACAACCTTTCTGTGTCCTGGGAAGAAAGAGAAGTCTCCGATTTCTTGAGATCTTAATCATTTACGTTTAGGGCGTTTAGTAGACGCTTTTATCCAAAGCGACTTACAGTAAGTACATTTGTCAGAAGAAAGAGAAGCAACCATATATGGCTTGGCCCATGTAGTCAGTACAGTAAGGATGTTCATAGAACCAAGTGCCAAGCACTAACAATCACTAGGTTAACCCATTCCCCGTATACAACAGATAGCTAGGAGAAGATGCAAGGTTAAGTACTGTTTTTAAGTGCAAGGACGTACAACATACAATACGTGTCTACATTAAGGAGCAGGTAGGGGTTAGACAGTACAGAGACAGGTCATTAAGGAGCAGGTAGGGGTTAGACAGTACAGAGACAGGTCATTAAGGAGCAGGTAGGGGTTAGACAGTACAGACAGATCATTAAGGAGCAGGTAGGGGTTAGACAGTACAGAGACAGGTCATTAAGGAGCAGGTAGGGGTTAGACAGAACAGAGACAGGTCATTAAGGAGCAGGTAGGGGTTAGACAGTACAGAGACAGGTCATTAAGGAGCAGGTAGGGGTTAGACAGTAGAGAGACAGGTCATTAAGGAGAAGGTAGGGGTTAGAAAGTAGAGAGACAGGTCATCAAGGAGCAGGTAGGGGTTAGACAGTACACAGACAGGACATTAAGGAGCAGGTATGGGTTAGACAGTACACAGACAGGACATTAAGGAGCAGGTAGGGGTTAGACAGTACAGAGACAGTTCATTAAGGATCAGGTAGGGGTTAGACAGTACAGAGACAGGTCATTAAGGAGCAGGTAGGGGTTAGACATATAGAGTATAATTAATATGCATGTAAATGTATGTTGAATATACAAAATAAATGACTTATTACAATCATTAATATAAAGATTATAATAACGTAAACTGAACCTGTAACATGGTGGTGTGCTTAGGCATACTGGGTACTCCCGGACTTCAGGGTGTAGTTCCCAGTCTGACCGCCAGGTGGCTCACGTTTTACCACCAGCTGAGATGGTGCTTCGATGTGAGGTGGTCAGACCAGCCTTCCGGGTGGTACGGTCCACTGGGAATACTGGTGGGCCTGACTCTTCCCATCACACGTCTGGGTGGCCACGCCCACATGTGATGTCACTACAGGGTAGATAAAAAAATGAATAGGTGATAAAACAGCGGCCGTGCTAACTAGAAACAAGCCCTGTGTGTGTGTGTGCATGTTCGTGTGCGTGGCTGTGGTGTATCATGATGAGTGTGCACGTGTTTAAAGGTCACTCTCCTTCCATGGACCGGTCCACTGCCTCCTCTTTAATGGATCTGTCATTTTGTCCATAGGATTTATAGCAATAATCATTATTCAATACTACACGCTTTTCTACCTGCGATGGTTGGCCGGTCTGCCCGGCGGACAACCTGCGACAGCGAGTGTGTGTACGTGTGCATCGGTGTGTGTCTGAGAGTGTGTAAATGTATGTGTGTGCGCGTTCTGGTGCGTGCGTGTGCATGTCAGTGCACTGTTTCATGAATACTATTACAAGGCCCAGGGACCAAATTAGTGCACGATCTCACTCCCCCTGCACACGCACACATTATATCTTAATCCCTATCCCCCCTCCCTCTCCCTCTCCCCCTCCCTATGCCTCCCTCTCTCACTCTCCCTCCCTCTCTCTCGTTCTAGGGATATAGGTCACCCCATCTAGCCAGTTCACCAGCCCCCCCCCCCCACCCCCCCCCCCATCTAATTTGTCATACATTTGCCATACATCCTGTTATGGCTTGTCGCTATAACAACCTGCCCCCATGCCTGCCATCACCATGACCACCTACCCTCATGTCCGTCACCATGACAACCTGCCCCCCGTGCCCGTCACCATGACAACCTGCCCCCCCATGCCCATCGTCATGGGCACAACCATCCCAGTCTTGTGATTGGCCGTTGGAGAAGGGGAGCGAGAGAATCTTAACAAGCTAACGTTAGCTAGAGGCCTTTCATCTGCTTGTCCCGTAACCATGGGGACGATCTGTCAAGGGAGCCCGTCAAGATAGGAAACAATGAGAGGGATACTTCCTGCTTAAAGACCGTGCTGACGTCGATACGGTCACCGTGACAACAGTCAGACAACACACTGTCCGTCTGTCTGCCTGAACGCTGGGCTGGCGCACAAGATTATTTCAACCCACCTACGTGCACTCTCACAATCCCCACGTGCACCTAGACGCATGTGGGCACGCACGTGAGGATCCAGGGGCGTGGCTAGAGCCCATGAGATGCCTCCGAACAGCCAATCAGCAGCCTGCTGCACTCATTAGGTTCGACAGACACACACACACATATAAATACAGACACACACGTATAGATAGAGACACACACACACACACATATATCCAGACACACACGTTTTATAAAAATACATACACACATATATTATACACATATAGACAAACACCAACACACATGTATAGTGACAACACACATATATAGAGACACACTCATATAGATATATAGACAACCACACATGTATATACAGACACACACACAACCAGTATAGATAATAATAGACAAAAGTACATATATATATAGACACACATATGTATAAAAAAACATATATTATACACGTATAGACAACCACAAACACACATATATAGAGACAACACTCACATAAATAGAGACACACTCATATATATATAGACAAACACACACATATATACAGACACACACATGTATAAAACACACACACATATATATTATACACGTATAGACAACCACAAACACACATATATAGAAACAACACACACATATATAGAGACACCACTCATATATATATATAGACAAACAACACACAACCAGTATAGATAATAATAGACCAAAAACACATGTATATACAGACACACACATGTATAAAACACACACACACACACATATATATTATACACGTATAGACAAACAACAACACACATATATAGACAAAACGCACATATACAGACACATACAAATGTACACACACACAGACCTTCTTCTCATGCACTTGAACTCTTGCTAGAAAGCAGCAGACACACACAATCTACCTCCTACCTATCCACTTACACAAGCACACAATCCCCATTTTCCCCAGAAAACCACCACACACACACACAAACACACACGGTTATGCAGACACACACACACACACACACAACACACAGTCATGCAAACACACGTACACACAGACTTGCACACACACACCTACACAGACACACACAATAGACACCTCACAAACAGACGTGCACCACACACACACAAATAGACTCGCACACACACAAACACCTAATGCGCACACACACACACACACAACCCTCCCCCTCGCAGTAATCTGGCTGGCCCATGGCCCTCTCTCTCTCTCGCTCCACTGTTCTGTGTGATAGAATTATCGATCGCCCCGCCCGGGCTCGGGTGGGGGGAGGGGGAGGGGGTTGGTTGGGAGGGAGCCTTGGTCAGACATGCTCCAAGGTTGTTTTCCACGGCAACAGAGGGAATGGGTCAGAGGGTTGCCATGGCGCCTAGGTCGTCGGGAGTCAGGAGGGAGGGATTTGTCTGGGGCCCGGGTGTGTGTCTGTGTGTGTGTGTGTGTGTGTGTCTGTGTGTGTGTGTGTGTGTGTATGTAGTGAGTGTATCTGTCTGTGTCTGTGTGTGATTTAATAGGACCAGAGCAAGATGGGTGACCGGTTCCTGTTATATTGGATAGTGTTAATAATGAATGGTGTTGAATGAGCTCTCTCTCTGTTTGCCCCCCACCTCTCTCTCTCTCTCTCTCTCTCTCTCTCTCTCTCTCTC
>NW_027641403.1:2500-8422 GCF_949987615.1 Pollachius pollachius
CCACACATACACGCACACACACACACACACCCACAAACACACACACATAGAAACACAAACACACATAGAGACAAACAGACAGATAACACACACACACACACACACACACACACACACACACGCACGCAGGCGCACACACACACACGTGCACCAGGATTCCAGGTCTGTAGAGCAGGATGTTTGGATGGCAGGGAGGGTGGGGCGGGGGGATGTGTAATCTAAAACTCAAACAGCAGCCCCTCCAGTGAAGACGGCTCCTCTTCACCAGCCCCTCAGAGCCAGACGTCAGGTGGTCCGCGGCCACAACTCCTCCCCCGGGACCCGGGCCCGGACCAGGGGGGTCTAGACCGGGACTTGGACCAGGGGGTGGCTCAGGGTTCCGACCGAGTCCGCGCTGATGCGCTGTTTGAACTACAACTCTGTGCCACTAGTCTCCGGCCTGGACTCCATGTTGTCCAGGTCAACACCCAACCCTCAAAGTGCTACTGGACATAGCTCTGATCCTGGGGAGGAGTCCAACATACTTATTGTATGTGTGTATGTCCTGGCACTTACAAATAGTACTAAGCGTCGTGTAGCATCTTATCCGAGCTATCTTTGTCGTGTACGGGGACTGGGTGAACCTAGTTTGTTGGTGCTTGGCACACCAGCAGCGATATATTGTCGTGCCTCTTTCTTCTGACAAATGTACTTATGGTAAGTGGTTTTTTCTGCCACGCACCCTTAATGCAAACGTGTCCCCCTGCCTACCTGCAGTGTCCCCCCATGACCCCCGGGGTTGGAGTGGGGGCTTTGACCGAGGGGAACGCTCTGAGGGCTGTTGGCTGTAAACACATTCCCTCTGCGGGCGCAGAGAGGAAACATCTGTAATGACGCTAGAGTAACGAGGCGAGCTGGGATCTGAATCCCAACACCAGCGCCCGGAGATGAAAGCTCGGGATTAGTCCTTTAATTTCCTGTTTAGACAGTGTGGTTTCTAATGACTCCAAGGGGTTGGGGGTTGGGGGGGATTCTAATGACTTCATGCTCGTGGGGTCTAGGGGGGGGTAGGCTGGCAGCGGGGAGCTGTTGTGTTCCTGCGGTGACTCGGTGGTGTCATGGCAACACGTGCAGCGCTTCAGGCCTCTGCAGGGTGACAGAGCGTGACGGTAAACCGACCCAACGGCGGCGGCTTGCGTTTGAGGACGGCGCCGCTGAGCCCGGTAGGACGTTGCTGACGGGCTGAGGAGCGGTCGTGATACACTTCAAATGGAGGCGGAAATGGAGGGTTCACACCGACAAGATGGCGGGTATTTTTGCGAGGGCTTTGCTCTTTGCAAACTTAAAGGGTGTAAAGAAATCTGATGATGAATGTGTGTTGAATGTGTGTGTGGGTGTCAGTGTCGGTGTTAGTGTATATCAGTGTGTGTCGTGTGTGTGTGTATCGGTGTGTGCGTCGTGTGGGAGTGTGCGTGTCGTTGTGTGTGCGTGTGTGTGTGTGTGCCTGTGCGTGCATGTGTCCGTTTGTCGATGTGTGTGTGTGTGTGAGTGTGTGTTTGTGTGTGCGTCAATGCGTGCGTGTGCATGCATGTGTGCATGTATGTGTGTGTGTGTGTGTGTGTGTGTATCTTGGAGGAACAGAGCGATCTGAAGACATCCCAACGACCCCGTAACTTTAAAAATGGTAAATTTACGGCTAGCTTAGGGTAGCCCGGAATCCTGGAACAGAGCTGTGAGGAGAATTTACGATCGTATTGTTTTCACGACATCTAACGTAATATATCGTCCAGAAGGAATAATTAATAAAGCAGACATATTATCCAGAAACACATGGTTTTCCAACGCTCAGCTCACAGGTATCAAATGAGTTTTTATCACTGCCTCAACCTCTGCCATCACACACACACCGGCACCCACGCAGGCAACCACACAATCGCACAATTGCACCAACGCGCACGCAGACACGCACACACAAACTCAAGACGCACCCAAGCTTACACGCAAACACACACACACACAGACACACACACACACACACACACACACACACACACACAGAGACACACACAGACACACACACACACACACACACACACACACACACACAGGCATGCACACATACAATCAGACTGAATAACGTTAACGTAGCCCAAATGTTCCAACATGCACACCCGCAGACACATTGAATTGTAGGGTTGCACAAACATGATCTCACACAACAGACTGTAAACATTAGGCTCATAACAGTTAAAAAAAGGCTCACTGAAGAATGAATTGAAATACAAAATTGCTTGAATACACAAATAGCTTAAGGATAAAAAATGAGATTTGCGACCGCACTAAACACAACAGATAGTGAGATGCTGTTCTGTCCACTCTTGGTCTGAGTTGTTGGTCTACCAAATTATCCGAGCACTTGAGTATTTGTGTCATGAAACAAACATCAGGCAATGATTTGTATTCCCATGTAGGAAAATGGAAAGTGCCACTTCATGATCTGTCTTTTCCTTTAGTCTGTCTCTCTCTCTCTCTTTCTCTCTCTCTCCGTAAGTCTGTCTTTCTCTCTCTCTCCATCGGTCTGTCTCTCTCTCTCTCGCTGTCTCTCTCGATCTGTCTGTCTCTCTCTCCATCTGTCTGTCTCTCTCACTCTTTGTATCTGTCTGTCTCTCTCTCTTTCTCCTTCATTACAATAATGGAAGGAGTGAAGGAGTGAAGGAGTAAAAGAGTAAAAGAGTGAAGGAGTGAAGGAGTGAAGGAGTGAAGGAGTTAAAGAGTGAATGAGTGAAAGAGTGAATTAGTGAAAGCGTGAAATAGTGAAGGAGTAAAGGGGTGAAGGTGTGAGCAGTGAAGGAGTGAAGGAGTGAAGAGTGAAGGAGTGAAGGAGTGAGGAGCACTAAACAGGGTGATTAACGGCGTTCTGCACCACTGAGGCACCAGGCGTTTGGTCGCGGTGCATTGACACACAACGTCAGGAGGGGAAACACAACATCATGGAACAAACAACTCTGCCTGGTTCAGTGTACCCGAAGAGGAGAGGCTGAACCAGAGAGGGAGAGAGGGAGAGGGGGAGAGGGAGAGAGGGAACAGGGAGGGGGAGAGAGAGGGGGGGGAGGGGGAGAGAGAAGGAAGGGGAGAGAGAAAGAGGGGGAGGGAGAGGTGGAGAGGGAGAGAGAGAAAGGGAGAGAGAGGTGAAGTGAGCGAGGGAGAGAGAGGGAGAGGGGGAGAGAGAGAGGGAGAGAGAGCGCGAGTGAGAGAGGGACAGCAAAGACAGAGACAGTGAGGGAGAGACAGCATAAAGGGGGGCGAGACAGCAATAGAGAGAGAGAGGGAAAGAGAGACAGAGAGAGAGAGAGAGGTACGAGGAAGACGCGAGGAGGAGAGGGAGGAAGAGAGATGTTGCTGACAATGCGCACATTAAAGCTTGCAGGCTCCATCTGTCCCATACATAAACATACAGACGCACACACGTATACAAAAACACCGTGTCCGGGAGCGGGCTGCTATGTTGTGAGCGTATGAGGGGAGGCATATGGACTGCTGAATCAGGAGCGTCCGGCTTCATGAGCCAGCGTGAGCCCTCTGATCCGGGGAGACAGAGGGGGAGCCCACACACCTTCTGATGGGGCCCTCATCACTTGTGGCATTCTGCGCTTATTCTGCCTTTATTAACACAGGTGGAGGCAAACAGGTAGAGGCTCACAGGTAGAGGCTCACAGAGCCAATTACACTGTAACAAACACACTGTATAATGTAGAGTCACCCCATCACGACATACACCCTAAAGGTAGAGTTATGGTTGCACGTTGGCACAACGCAAGGGGGTTTACGGACCCATTACGTCCTTGCGGACCCTCCTTGCGTCCACCGCAAGGGCCTGACGTGCACCCCCCAAAAAGTGTAAGCTTGCATCGAGGAGACTTAGCACTGACACAGAACCAAAACAGGGGGGGAGGGGGGAGTGACCACAAGTCTTTAACGACCGGCCGAAATGCCAACATCCTACTGACCGACACAGGAAGGACTCCATGTTGACACAGGAACTTCATTTAAAAACACATCAGATAGGTCAGGTATGTTTAGGAGGAGAGGGGGAGAGGGGGGAGGGAGGGAGAGAGATGGAGGGGGGAGGGAGGGAGGGAGGGAGAGGGTGTATATGGGAGAGTAGCTAGCAGAAGTAGCCAAGGAAATAAACAAAGAAAGGATATGAATGAGAGTCCAGGATTTAGAGAGAGAGCGAAAGAGTGAAAGGAGAGAGTGGAAAAGAGAGGAAGAGAGATAACAGAGAGTGTATGAGTGCGTGAGAGAGAGGAGAGTGTAGTGAATATGTATGTGAGGAGAAGAGAGAGAAACGATTACAAAATTATTAATTGAAGAAGATTTTATATAGAACAGGAGAGACAGAGAGAGGATGTGTGTGTGTGTGTGTGTGTGTGTATGTGTGTGTGTGTGTGTGTGTTTGAGAGAGCGAGAGCAAGAGAGAGAGAGAGAGAGAGAGAGAGAGAGAGAAAGAGAGAGAGAGAGAGGGAGATACATGGGGACATTCAGAAGCATGTTTATGGGGTTTTCCAGAGTAAACACGTATCTATTTGTGTCTCTTTGCCTCTTTCTCTGAATTCACCTCCGGAGTGTCTTCATTGAAATTCCGATGATGCAAATAAACACTCACACACACACACACACACACACACACACACACACACACACACACACACTCTAGCCAGTGTCACGCCATCTCGATCCGAGATGGTAAAAAAAAAAAAAAAAACTTGTGGCTGAACTGGAACATTTCAACCAACCTTTTAAAAGTTTAATGAACATTGCTTCAGACACCGAGGAAACACTTTATGACCTCTGCGAGCGCGACCTGTTTTCGATCAACATTTCGACCCACAAAGAGCCCGTTTTTGGTTCTGCTGCGTGTGTTCCCTGGAAACCTGGTGTTGACTTTACGCGAGCAGAACTCCCGGTCCCCCAGCCGAGCGAGCGCAAGCGATGGCTGGTTGCAGCCATGAGGTCATGACGGAGAAGTGAGAGATCTCGGCTCCGTCTGCAGCCGCGTGTAATGGAGCTGAGCGCGGAGCAGAAGGTACAACAACAGAAAAGCGAACAACTCTGTGTATCTCCAGCTAATCATTCCCAGCCAAACTATTCGGCTCTGGGTGCCAAGATCACCAAGAGAGGCGCCCGGTTCACCGTGACTGTGGTGAATTATCACCGTTTCACCTTTCCTCGGGAAAACCGCTCCGTTAAGTTCTCCTTATGGACCTCGTCCTGGTTTATTCAGTTCCTAATAATAGCGCAATGGTTATTTATCTCCTGGAACATTGGGATCCAGACATCGGTATTTAAGACAAATGTCTACTGTTGCTGACCGAGTTTACCCTTTAGAGAGTGGGTGTCGCGTCACAAGTTAAAGACTTTATCAGCAGTGATGGAGCAGCATGTGGCTCAGGAGGCACGGCGGGTCGGCTGGTAACCTGAAGGTCGCTAGTTCGATCCCCAGCTCCTCCCGCAGCGTCGAGGCAGTCCCTTCAGCGAGATGTCTCACCTTAACTGCTCCCGACGTGCTGGCTGTCTCCTGGAGTGGCTGACTCCTCCGCCGGTGTGTGAATGTGTGTATGAATGAGTGAATGTGCATCTAAAGCGCAGTATGAATGCAGTCCGTTCAACATAGTGACCACCACCAAACACGTCTCCCACGATCTGTTGTCCACGCGAACACACACACACACTCACACACACACACGCACATGCAGACGCACACATGAACGCATGTACACGCGCACACACACACACACACTCCCACAGGCCAGCCCTTACCGTCGGAGCGGTGGATGCAGGTGTGCTGGTTGTCGCTCAGGAAGAAGCCGTCTGTGCACAGACACTCGTAGCTCCCCATGGTGTTCACGCACACCTGCTGACACCCGCCGTTGTTGTCCCCAC
>NW_027641402.1:0-15020 GCF_949987615.1 Pollachius pollachius
CCTCCTCCCCCTCCTCCTCCACCTCCTCCTCCTCCTCCTCCTCCCCCTTCCCTCCTCCTCCCCCCTCCTCCTCGTCCTCCTCCTCCTCCTCCTCCTCCGGTCTCAGGTGTGATCGGAGCGGGGCCGTGGCCCTGAGCACTAGTAGAGAGTTCTGGGGGGTCATCGCTGAGTGGTTTCCATGGAGACGGGCCGGTCTCCAGGGCCCGGTGTGTTTGTGTGGATCTGAATTCAACACGAAGTAAACAAGAAGTAAACAAGGCCTCCTCACCTCTGGAGACATCAGCAAGAACAAACACACCATGATTACCCAATAAAACAGCTCAACACATCTCCTCACATACTCAATATCTAGAATGTCTGTTTGCAATATTTGTATTTTATATACATCACTTAATAATAGTATTTATGAATATCAATAATTATATATAGACATATATTTATATTATATATATTTTAAACATGTATATATATGTTGGTTTAATTTAATCACTTTCACAAACTCAATTGTGCGGTGGTGTGCATTGTGTGTGTGTCTGTGCATGTTGTGTACATGTGAATGTGAGCGCGTGGGGTGTGTGTGTTGTGTACGTTGTGTACGTGTGTGTGTGTGTGTGTGTGTGCATGTGTGGGGGGTGTTTGTGTGTGTTGTGTACATGTGTGTGTTTGTGTGTGTTGTGTACATGTGTGTGTGTTGTGTACGTGTGTGTGTGTGTGTTGTGTACGTGTGTGTGTGTGTGTGTGTGTTGTACAAACGTGAGTGTGAGCGTGTGGTGTGTGTGTGTGTGTGTCAGAGATCAGATGGATTTCAGAGAGAGGTGTGTTTGTGGGTCTTGTGGAAATTACAGCTCTCCATCTCTGTCCTCGTAGTGTGGGAGTGTATGTGTGTGTGTGAGTGTGAGTGTGCGTGTGTGTGTGTGTATGTGTGTGTGTGTGTGTGTGTATGAGTGTATGTGTGTGTGTGTGTGTGAGTGTGTATGTGTGTGTGTGTGTGTGTGTGAGTGTGTGTGTGTGTGTGTGTGTGTGTGTGTGTGTGTATGAGTGTATGTGTGTGTGTGTGTGTGTGTGTGTATGAGTGTATGTGTGTGTGTGTGTGTGAGTGTGTGTGTGTGTGTGTGTGTGTGTGTGTGTGTGTGTGTGTGTGTGTGTGTGTGTGTGTGTGGTTGTTATATGTCTCTTTCTCCTGCCAATAAAGCGACTGAATGGAATTGGATGGATACTTGTTGACAGAGCAGCAGTTACGTTAATGACCACTTTTCTGAAGACGGAGCTGTCATGAATATATATATATATATATATATATTCATCTATACACAATACATATATGTATTTATATGCTGAATATCCCCCCAGTTTTAAAACTGTGTGGGTCTTTTTTCAGGTTCTCCTTGACGAAAAATGTAATCAATGGTGGAGAGTCACGTGCGATGTTGGTCTAATCTACTGCCATGTAGTGAGCAAATTTTCATATCCATTACATTCAGGGCGTTTAGCAGACGCTTTTATCTAAAGCAACTTACAATACGTACATTTGTCAGAAGAAAGAGAAACCACAATATGTCTCTGTGGGTACAGTAAGGAAGTTAACAGAACCAAGTGCCAAGAACTAACCATCACTAGGTTAACCCATTCCCCGTAAACAACGGAGGTAACTAGGAGAAGATGCTACACAACTTTGAACTTAAACTAAGTATGACATACAATAAGTGTGTAAAGGAAGTGCCAGGACGTGGGTGCATGATTTCTCCCATCAAATCACGAATGTGTCTAAAGTCGCGATCAAACTCCCTGCTCATTGCTCTCATTATCATCGTTACAGTGGCGGACCCATCAGGCACGGTCTGTGACAACAAGAAGCCATCATGAATAGGCTCACAATGTTTCTACACATTAAAGCGATATCCTCTCTCCCTCACACCTCCACGTCTATTCCCTCCCCCCCTTCTCCTCTCCCCCACCTCTCCCCCTCATCCTCCCCCCTCAGCTCAAGACCACCTTGAGCTGAAGTGAAGGGATGTGCTCCCTTGTTCTGAATAATCGCTCCACGGTTATCTGGATATTAAAGGAATTAATATCCAGCTGGACTCAGATACGTCCACAGATGGGCTGACACCTGCAGGAAGACACCAGCAAGAGAGAGAGAGTGTGTGTGTGTCTCTCTCTCGCTGTCTGTCTGTCTCCCTGTCTCCCTGTGTGTATATGTTTCTCTCTTGGCAGTGTGTCTCTTTCTCTCAGTTATTTCTCTCTCTCCCTCCCTGTGTGTTTCTCTCTCTCCCTATATACATATATATATACATATATCACATATATATATACAATTATATATATACACATAATACATATATATATATATTTTATGCATATATATTTATGTATATATATACATATATACATAAATGTGTAGATGCATGTAGTGTGTGTCTCTCTCCCCCCTCCCTCCCCCCTCTCCCCCTCTATATTCCGGGGCGCTCCTCATATTTTACCAAGCGGAGCGCTGTACCTTATAGACACATTTTTAATTTAATCGCCCGTTGCCGCGGGCACTCTCTCCCACCATCTAAATGTAATTATATACACAGTATAATGACACATATTTAATGGCACTGTCTTCGGTTAGAAAGAGCAATATGTTCAGACGAATGGCTTCCGTACTCGCATCTCCGTGCCGCACAAGACCAGCTAATTAATGTTTAATTAATACTCAGGATCGTTAATTTAATTAATACTTAAGCGTCTTGGTTTCCAGGCGGGCTGCAGCTGGTCGTTAGGGGCGGGCCCGCCCTGACGACGGGGTACGGAGAGGAAAGGATAAAATAAGAATAATAGCAGAAATATTAAAGATTCATCCCCCTGGAAACGAGGAGCACTGCGGTGGTTTACTGTAAACATGAAGAGTTCACCCTCAGTGGGCTGCAGTGGTTTACTGTAAACATGAAACCTTCACCCTCAGTGGGCTGCGGTGGTTTACTGTAAACATGAAGAGTTCACCCTCAGTGGGCTGCAGTGGTTTACTGTAAACATGAAGAGTTCACCCTCAGTGGGCTGCGGTGGTTTACTGTAAACATTAAACCTTCAGCCTCAGTGGGCTGCAGTGGTTTATTGTAAACATGAAAAGTTCACCCTCAGTGGGCTCCGGTGGTTTACTGTAAATATGAAAAGTTCACCCTCAGTGGGCTCCGGTGGTTTACTGTAAACATGAAGAGTTCACCCTCAGTGGGCTGCGGTGGTTTACTGTAAACATGAAGAGTTCACCCTCAGTGGGCTCCGGTGGTTTACTGTAAACATGAAGAGTTGACCCTCAGTGGGCTGCGGTGGTTTACTGTAAACATGAAACCTTCACCCTCAGTGGGCTGCGGTGGTTTACTGTAAACATGAAGAGTTCACCCTCAGTGGGCTGCGGTGGTTTACTGTAAACATGAAACCTTCACCCTCAGTGGGCTGCGGTGGTTTACTGTAAACATGAAGAGTTCACCCTCAGTGGGCTGCGGTGGTTTACTGTAAACATGAAAAGTTCACCCTCAGTGGGCTCCGGTGGTTTACTGTAAATATGAAAAGTTCACCCTCAGTGGGCTCCGGTGGTTTACTGTAAACATGAAGAGTTCACCCTCAGTGGGCTGCGGTGGTTTACTGTAAACATGAAGAGTTCACCCTCAGTGGGCTGCGGTGGTTTACTGTAAACATGAAGAGTTCACCCTCAGTGGGCTGCGGTGGTTTACTGTAAACATTAAACCTTCAGCCTCAGTGGGCTGCGGTGGTTTACTGTAAACATGAAACCTTCACCCTCAGTGGGCTCCGGTGGTTTACTGTAAACATGAAGAGTTCACCCTCAGTGGGCTGCGGTGGTTTACTGTAAACATGAAGAGTTCACCCTCAGTGGGCTGCGGTGGTTTACTGTAAACATGAAGAGATCATCCTCAGTGGGCTGAAGATGTTAAGACTGTCTTTCGGTGATTAGAAAGACAGTCTAAAGTACAAGTACAAAAAGATAACAAAGCAAATCATTTTTTACTGTAATACAGTAAAATGTTCAGATGAACTGACTGCATAAAAAGCTTTTCGTAGGCCAACAAAAAATAAAAATAAGAATATAAATGAGGTGAAACATATCTAAATGTAAATCAGTATTTATCCCACCTCCAACCTGATCAGGCCAAAGGACCATATCTCCAACACAGTAGAGCTCACGTGTCCTCTTTTATGCTCTGACACATGATTGAAGTGTTTTGCCAGTTGAGTTTGAACAGGTGAGAAGTGAGTTAGACGCATTGGTAAATAGTTGTTGCGTTTTGAAGCAGTGTGATCCAGGTGAACCGAGTGTGCTAAACGATGAGATTTGTGCTTAGAGTTAAGAAAAAATGTGAAAACAGTGGAATTGTGCTTAGAGTTTAGCAGTCTGGAGCCTTGTTGTTGATGCATGAGCTTCAAGGTTTCAGAATTGTGTGCATAATTCCATTTTTTGTAGGTATACAATCAAGAAAAACTGTAAATGCACACACACGCATACATGATTACATGCAAGCACACAAACACACACACACATACATGATCACCATCCTGAGCTAAAACAGACGGACCCACACACACAGACACACACAGACACACACAGACACAAACAGACACACACAGACACAAATAGACATGTAGATCTAACAGGATCCATGTTTTACTATCTCAGAGATAGACAGAGAGAGAGAGAGAGAGGGGGAGAGAGAGAGAGAGAGGGGGAGAGAGAGAGAGGGGGGAGGAGAGAGAGAGAGGGGGGGAGAGAGAGAGAGAGAGAGAGAGAGAGAGAGAGGGGGAGAGAGAGAGAGTCAGCGAGAGAGAGAGAGAGGGGGGAGAGAGAGAGAGGGAGGGGAGAGAGAGAGAGAGAGGGGGAGAGAGAGAGAGAGAGAGAGAGAGAGGGGGGGGGGAGAGAGAGAGAGAGAGAAAGTGAGAGAGAGAGAGATGGAACTCCGAAGGAGTGAGCCGTGAGGAAGTGTGGCAGAGTGATCCGGAGAAGGAGGGAGAGAGGAGGGTAAAGAGGGGCGAGCGAGGAGCAGCGGACGTTTCTGTTCCATAAACAGTGTTTACTCTGCGCTCCCGTGGCTCATCAGTATTAATGTGAGGATCTTCAGAAAGCTGCTATTCTGCCATCGGAAACCCCTCTATAATGTATGACCAACCAGAGGGATGGCCAGTCCACAACCAGTAAACAGAGGAGGAGGAGGAGGAGGTGGGGGAGGAGGAGGAGGAGGGGGTGGGGGAGGTGGAGGAGTAGGGGGGGGGGAGAGGAGGAGGATGAGGAGGAGGAGGAGGGGGGGGATGAGCAGGTATGGTCTTTTGATGCCCGGCCTTCATCTGTGAATCCTCCGTAGCATCAAAGCTCTCTCCTGACTACCTTCTTCCGCCGGCGGACATCTTTGCTGAGTTCTGGGGTCAGCTGTACGCTGGTCACGCTCGCTGGCTCTTAAGAGAGATCAGCAGTGTTACCGTGACGACCGCACAAAGCTACGGCTAACCAGGGGCGCCGAGACGCCTAGCGCTACGGCTAACAACGTGCGGAAACACCGGTTTAAATGAATAAAATATAAGTAAAGAAACATTAAATGATTCACCTGAAGGCAACACAAAGCGACAGAGAAAACACCGCATCGTATATTGAATCAATCTTTATTTATATTAAATTAAAAATATAGTTTTGACAGATTCATGTTACAAACATGAGGAGTGGTACTTCCATGGTATAAAGCTTTGGGATGTTCTTCTTTAGGGATATCGGGCCAAGGAGACAAGGCTAGGGGTGTGGGGTTAACACGCTAAATACGCAAAGCTTATGTAGCGAGGGAAGCTAGCGGCGCCGTTCTCACCAACGCCCCCTGTATATAGACCTGTGGAATCGCATGCAATACAAAAGCTGCCATTTAAATAAAATCTATCACATTTCGGAGGGTAACAGCTGGCAAACGACAAAGCAAGTCAAACAAACAGAATCGATAATAAATAAATAAAAGGATATCTTTCTCAACAGAGCAAGCCGAGAACATTGTGTTGTTGTTGGCTGAATGATGTGTGTGTATTTGTGTGTTTCTTTGTGTGGACACAGATGTCCCTTCGCTCTTTATTTCCTGAAAGGACTTAGTTTCAGCGGTGTTCACCTCCCTGTCCGTTTGTACATGTTGTTGAGCATTGTTTTTTGTGTAAATCCAGCGGAAGCATTTTAACGACCGCTCCGCTCCGATCACTCCGATTCGGAGTGTATCTCCGTTAGAATCGGACCCCTCACGTGTTCGTAACGAGGTCGTACACTCACGAACTATTCAGGGTCGGATGGCAGCACCGGTATAAATCTCATGGGAAGAGAAAGCTAAAACAAAATGACATTTCACCAGAGAAGCCCCGCCCCCTGCATTGCCCCTCCCCCTTCTTTGCCCCTCCCCCAGGCCTCACGACCTCATCGGATTGGCTTTGGATAGCGCGCTCAAAGAGGGACGTTGCAACACACATGACCTTTCACATGGGAGCTGAACCACGTTTAAATGAGGTGTGAATAAAGTCTTTGATGGGCGGAGCTACACTTAAACACACACCCAACGTTATGGGAAATAAAGATGGACATAGCAGAGGCCGGCAGCTATTGAGGAAGGGAAACACCACGTTGAAATACAAAGCGTCGTCTTCTATTTACAACCCCCCCCCCTCGGACTGCCTCAGTGCTTTATAAAAATACATTTCACATTTGTGGTTGGATGGAGAGTATTTCTGGGACCCTTATGTACAGTGGTGTCGTTTCATTGATTTAGACCCCCAAAGTCCCCTGAATAAACAAAATCTTCCTCATGCAGTTAATCAAGTAAAAACAACTGAGACCACGGACGATATATCAACACACGTTAAGTTAAATAAAGGAACCAATGCAATAGTGGAAAAAGAGCCTTCAAGTCTTCTTAGAGCGGGTTCTCAAAATGCCACATCGCGGACGTCAGCAGTCATCTAATTAAAACGACCCCCTGGATGTGAAACAGTCTGTCGTCTGAACCGCCTAAAGAAAGGACGAAAAAATAATCAAAAAGTCGTTTGAAAATCGTGTTTGTTTAAAAAAAGGTGAACTTGGTGTTTGTGCTGTACTGAATCCTCCACGCTTCCTCACCGCCGCCGGAGCCTCGACGGCAAATTAAAAAAACACGTCTCACTTCTGATCTGGTACAGTTAGAAAGTGGAGGAAGAAGCTAACATAGCCTACTGGTTTCAGCTAGCGCTTAGCTACCACGGAACACTAGCGCAGTGGCTAGCCCGCGCTGCTATGGCAACCGCTTGGTTTGGGCTACGGTACGGCAGATGCAGTTTGCCGTGAGCAGTACAAGCGGTTCAGCCGTTGAAAAAGATCGGAGATCGGAACCGTTGAAGAAGATCGGAGTCGCCAGCCGATTCAGGAGTTGTGCGATGATTAGACCGATAGGATCTACGATAGATCCACACCAGTTTCCTTCAGTCTCCACCTCTGTATAGGAATCAGCAGCAGACGGGACAGAAGAACTGAGACGGACGGAAGGACGGACGGACTGACGTACGCTTCAAAAGAAATACGCAGAAGACGTTTAGACATGACGACGCTTCGACTCCTTTATTACAGAATCAGGTCCCGGGAGAGTCGGATAGATTTTAAAGCCGAACCACATTGAGAAAGGTTACATCCCTCCCTCCCCAAACGCTGATAAGATATAACACAATATTGCACGATTGCACAAGTGCAATATTGTACTTTCTTTCACCGAGGCGTCAGCTGCCTGACGGTATCACCATGGATACAGTATCGGTATCGCCATCGATGCAGTATTGGTATCGCCATCAAAACAGTATTGGTATCGCCATCGATACCGATACCAGAGACTTCACGCAGGTCCTTCCGTGATCGGGGCTAAAGTGGGGATCCTTAGGGATATTATGGGATGCATCCATGAACGCAGTGGTCGTTATTATTTCACGTATGTATGTATTTGGAGTAATGGAGTAAGGGACGCACCAACCCAGAATACAAACAGGTGTTAACTCGTTTCGTCTTTTGGGGTTAAGACCCAGTAACCGATGGCAACCGCAGGCAGGGCGGGGCTCTGGGGGGCCGGACCCCCGACGGTGGAGCAGCGCGGGCTCCTCCGGGATTGGCTGAGCGAGTGCCGTTTGTTGTGCGTCCTGTCCCTCGCGCTCTTACTTTGACACTGCCCCCTGGTGTTTGCGTCCTAGCGACCGGGCCGCGGTGCGTTCTGTCCGACGGCGCCGCACCCCCCCAGTGAGCGGAGCGGGCCGGGCGAGGGCCAGTGCATGGGTCGTGATTTATATTCAGTGCCACGGAAATTCTAAATAAAATCACTCAAATATTGCAGTGTTTTCACCTCTTGTTTTATATATATATATTTATATAATAAATTCCGTGTTTTTATTTTACCGTTTTAGCAGCCAATAAACACCCCCACACACACACACGCACGCACACACACAAACGCAGGATAAAGGTGGAGATGTGCTTGTGCTGTCTCATTCCTTGAGGTCTTCATTAGGAGTCTGTCTGAACTTCCTCACCCCCCTCCCCCCTTCTCCCCCCTCTTCCCTCTCCTTTCTCTAAGTCTTTACAGGCCGTCTACGGCCACCATTTTGTATTTCTCACGCATAACGCCTTCCTCCGTGCTATGCCCCAGAGCCGGCCATTTCCCGCCTTAATTGTCCTCTGTCGGAGAGATACCTTATGTTCGTCTGATTACGAACCAGTACGGACCGGTACCCCGCAGCCAAAAGGGAGGAGTGATACTCAATGGAACCGGAGTTGATCTATAAAAAGAGGAGGTTCTCCCTCGTATATATATATAGTCGCTCAGAGAGAGAGGGTCGGGGCGCACCGTAGAGGAGCTGGAACAAAATGGCTGATCTGGGTCTCTGGGTTTGGTTTTCTGAACAGTAGTGGTTAAAGGGGCAGAGAGTACCCTGGATTTCTGCATTTGGAGAAGGCCCTCTTCCACGGAGGCGGCCATGTTTCTACAGTAGCCCAGAACGGACAATCAGCCTCATCACTTGACACCTTGTCACTAGTTGCTTTCGTAGATTAAAATACGATTTTGGAAGTTCCCACTGGCACCTTATTGGTCGGTACAGCCATTGTAGCTCCTCCTACTTCGTTGGAAAGAGACAAGGGGGAGCGGGGTCAGTTGGTTGCGATCTTCAATCTCACACTAGATGTCAGTAAATCCTACACACTGCCCCTTTAACCCGTCATTTTCTATTAGTTTTGGTTCGCAAGTTTACATGTTGTTTTTACCGGTTATTGTGAACAAGCATTTTTTTGTTGCGTACCAATAGTTGTTGCGTACCAATACTGATTAGCCACTACATGGCTAATCAGTATTACCAGCAGTGGATTACGAGTAGTCGTGTACTAGTTATTGTGTACCAGTTTTTCTCGACCAGTAAAAGTCGACCAGTAGTTGATCACCAGTGGTTTGACCACGCTCATCACAGTATCACAGTTGCCATAGAAACAGGAGATGGATTCACATATTAGATAGGAAAGTAGTCCCACAGCACGACACACAGGTAAAAAAAGAGGAAAACCCAGTATGATCCGACGGAACTCCAGTGCTCCCGCCTTCCTGGGACAGGAAGTGCTGCCTGGGTGTGACAGGAAGTCCCGCCACAGTGTACCAGGGTTAGTTTGTGCTCCTAGTTTCAGTTGGTTCCGTTTCCTCACGGCTTCCCGCCTCACTCTGTATTCACGGCGTTCGTCATTCCCGACGCTCCCGTACCATTTCCGATCCCGAACGAGGGAACGTCGGAAACCCTTCCTCTTCCTCAGTCCGCAGCTGGCAGTGAGTGAGACTCCCTGATGAGGAGGAGCCCTGTCCTTCGTCGTTCTCGCTCATGAGGAAGACACCGGAAGTCTCCAAAATGTTCCCGAAATGGTCGCCAAATAGCGGCTGAACTCCTGGTTTAGGTAACCATTCACAGTCATCTCGTGGTCAGGGGAGGGGTTCCCGAACGCTCGCCCCCCCCACTGCCGGGCCTCTAGTCCTGATCGTCTCTGAGCCGATGTTCACCGAACGGCGAGGGAACGGTCCCCGAAGCGCGGCCGGTTGGTCCTGGAACCAGCGGGGGTCCGGCTGGTCTACCGCTGGGCTCATGACACCGGCAGATCCCTCTCCCCTCCCCCTCCCCCCTCCCCCTCCATCCCCACACATCCCCCCCTCCCGGACAGCTCCGAGGACTGCGTCTGTATCTACATGGTGGGCCGGTCCCACGCGGGTTCGAGGCCTATGCCGGCCCGGTCTGGGCTGGGGACTCGGACCCCCGACCGGGTTCGGTTTGAAGGGTGCTGATGGGAGGAGGAGGAAGAGGAGGAGGAGGAGGAAGAGGAGGAGGTGGTGGTGGTGGTGGTGGAGGAGGACACCAGGGAGGAGGGAGGAGGAGACGGTGAGGAGGAGGAGGAGCAGACCTCCTCTAGACCACGGTGTTCCTCTGGCGGTACGGCGGCGGCGGCAACACGCCGCCGGGCTTCAGGGAGAACTCCGACAGGTACTCTGGGTTCTGGGCGACGGCGGCACGCGGGTGCCCGTTCTGCCGGTAGAACAGGGCGGCGCCCGGCCCAGCCCCGCCCCCCAAGGCCCCGCCCCCCAGGGCCCCCGCCGCGCCGTCAGGGCCCCGGGGGGCCGGCGGAGGAAGGCTGTGCTGCCAGTACTCCGGGTTGTCGAAGGTGACCTTCAGCTTCTTGCCCGCCGCCTTGCCCGCCGTGGCTCCGCCTCCGCCCGGCTTCAGCATGCCGCCCCCGCCGCCCGGGAGGCTCTGATAGGCCGGCAGGGACGGCCCCCCCGTGGGCCCCGCCCCCTTGGGGCCCTTCCCTGCGAGGTGCGACAGCAGGAGGTGGGCGGGGGGCCCGTGGAGGCAGGGCACCCCGCCGGACGGGGGGGGCAGCGGGAGCGAGGGGCCGTGGGCGGGGAGCGGCAGGCCGTTCCGCCGCAGCGCCTCCAGCCCCAGGTCGGAGGCGGAGGGGGCGGCGCCCTGGAAGGTGTTGAGGTAGAGCGGCTCGTTGAGGTAGAGCTCCTCCCCCTTGGCGCCGGGCGTGGCGTGGTAGGCGGGGTTATCCAGAGCGTGCACCTCGCCGTTCTTGCGGCGCGACACGAACGGGTTCTCCTCCACCGGGTGCAGGTACTCTGAGGAGGAGAGGAGGAGAGAGTGAGGAGGAGGAGGAGGAGAGAGTAAGGAGGAGGAGGAGGAGGAGGAGGAGGAGAGAGTGAGGAGGGGGAAGAGGAAGAGGAGGAGGAGGAGAGGGAGGAGGAGGAGGAGGAGAGGGAGGAGGAGGAGAGAGTGAGGAGGGGGAAGAGGAAGAGGAGGAGGAGGAGAGGGAGGAGGAGGAGGAGGAGAGGGAGGAGGAGGAGAGAGTGAGGAGGGGGAAGAGGAAGAGGAGGAGGAGGAGAGGGAGGAGGAGGAGGAGGAGAGGGAGGAGGAGGAGAGTGAGGAGGGGGAAGAGGAAGAGGAGGAGGAGGAGGAGAGAGGGAGGAGGAGGAGGAGGAGGAGGAGGAGGGGGAGAGAGGGAGGAGGAGGAGAGGGAGGAGGAGAGAGTGAGGAGGAGGAGGAGGAGGAGAGAGTGAGGAGGGGGAAGAGGAAGAGGAGGAGGAGGAGAGGGAGGAGGAGGAGAGGGAGGAGGAGAGTGTGGAGGAGGAGGAGGAGCAGGAGGAGGAGGAGGAGGAGAGAGTGAGGAGGAGCAGGAGGAGGAGGAGGAGAGAGTGAGGAGGAGGAGGAGGAGGAGGTGAACAGGTTCTCCTTCACAGGGTGCAGGAACTCTGAGGAGGAAGAGGAGGAGACAGGAGGAGGAGGAGGAGGAGGAGGAGGAGGAGGAGGAGGCGGGAGCAGGCTATTGATCGCGGGCGGGGGAACAAAGTGCGGCGAGGAGACGAGGGGGCGGGGCCAGACCAAAGCAGTGGAGCTCAGAGAGGAGCTTTGAAGGCAGAGACAAAAGGAGGAGGAGGGGCAGAGGGCAGGAGGCGCGAGAGGGAGCTCAGCCGTAATGAGGAGGCGAGGTGGAGGGGTCGCGGGGAGCGTAATGGGAGCGCCGCCTGGGAGCGCCGGGAAACACGCCAGGCCTTTGCTGGCGTTCCCGTCGCCCGCGGTAACGGAAACGCGGCCAACCGCCGGAGAGTCTCCTCCGACGCCTCCCTCTCCTAAATGAGGAGCGGGATCGATCGGCCCCCGCCCACGACGCCTGACTCCTCCTCAGATGAGGAGTCAGGGGGGCCACAGACCGCCAGGGGCCCGCTGCACACACACTACACACACTATGAACACACACACTATGAACACACACTACACACACTATGAACACACACTATGAACACACACTACACACACTATGAACACACACTATGAACACACACTATGAACACACACTATGAACAAACACACTACACACACTATGAACACACACACTATGAACACACACTGCACACACTATGAACACACACTATAAACACACACTATGAACACACACTATGAACACACACTACACACACTATGAACACACACACTATGAACACACACTACACACACTATGAACACACACTATGAACACACACTATGAACACACACACTATGAACACACACACTATGAACACACACTACACACACTATGAACACACACACTATGAAAACACACTACACACACTATGAACACACACTATAAACACACACTATGAACACACACACTATGAACACACACTATGAACACACACCATGAACACACACTATGAACACACACTACACACACTATGAACACACACTATGAACACACACTACACACACTACACTACACACTTACACTACACACTACACACTACACCACAACATACTACACACGCAGACACACACTCTACAGCCCGCCACAGGGCCCGATGCACACACTAACACACACAACACACACTTAAGGCGCGACATGGCTACATGGCTAGGCGCTACATAGCAACATGGCTACATGGCTACATGGCTAGGCGCTACATGGCTACATGGCTACATGGCTAGGTGCTACATGGCTACATGGCTAGGCGCTACATGGCTACATGACATGGCTACATGGCTAGGCGCGAAATGGCTACATGACTAGGTGCTACATGGCTAGGTGCTTCACATCTACATGGCTAGGCACTACATGGCTACATGGCTAGGCGCTACATGGCTAAACGGCTACATGGCTACATGGCTAGGCGCTACATGGCTACATGGCTAGGCGCTACATGGCTACATGGCTAGGCGCTACATGGCTACATGGCTAGGCGCTATCCGGCTACATGGCTAGGCGCGAAATGGCTACATGACTAGTTGCTACATGGCTAGGTGCTACACATCTACATGGCTAGGCACTACATGGCTACATGGCAAGGCGCTACATGGCTAAACGGCTACATGGCTACATGGCTAGGCGCTACATGGCTACATGGCTAGGCGCTACATGGCTACATGGCTAGGCGCTACATGGCTACATGGCTAGGCGCTATCCGGCTACATGGCTAGGCGCTACATGGCTACGCGGCTACATGGCTAGGTGCTACATGGCTACGCGGCTACATGGCTACATGGCTAGGCGCTACATGGCTACGCAGCTACATGGCTACGCGGCTATATGGCTAGGCGCTAAATGGCTACGCGGCTAGGCGCTACACGGCTACGCGGCTACATGGCTAGGCGCTACACGGCTACGCGGCCAGGCGGCTGGGCTCAGAGGGAGAGCGGTGGGGTTCTGTGGAGCGTTACATAACGGCCGTGTTCCAGACTAGGAGCCGGTGAGGATCAGAGAGCCCCGGGGGAGAGGAGGTGTTCAGAGTTTATTTAGGTCTGCTCGGAACAGAGACGAGGAGGATGTCGCTGTCAGAGCCCGCTCCACACGCTTCATAACCCCGCTTCATTCAGCGGGACTCTTAACATCTGAATGTCTCCTGTGTGTCACTGAGGGGGTGTATGTGTGTGGAGGGGGTTCACTACTGTCCGATCACTACTGAGAGCAGTCACTGAGTGTGTGTGTGTGTGTGTGTGTGTGTGTGTGTGTGTGTGTGTGTGTGTGTGTGTGTGTGTGTGTGTGTGTGTGTGTGGAGGGGGTTCACTACTGTCCGATCACTACTGATTCACACCCGTCTGGTCAATGATAAAACGGTAACATAATAAATAGTACCTGTGGCCACTGCTTGCATTTGTTTGCATGTGCGTTCTTTTTTTTGTATATGTGTGTTTGCCTGTGTGTGTGTGTGTCTGTATGTATGTGCCTGCGTGTGTGTGTCTCCATGTGTGTGCATGTGTGTGTGCGTCCGTGTCTGTGTCTCCATGTGCGTGTGTGCGTGTGGATGTGTGCGTGCGTGTGTGTGTGTGTGTGTGTGTGTCTCTATGTGTGTGTGTGTGTGTGTGCGCGTTTGTCTGTCTCTATGTGCGTGTGTGCATGTATGCGCGCGTGTGTGTGTGCGCGTGTGTGTCTCTATGTGCGTGTGTGTGTGTGTCTCTATGTGTGTGTGTGTGTGTGTGCATCCGTGTGTGTGTCTCTATGTGCGTGTGTGTGTGTGTCTCTATGTGCGTGCGTGTGTGTGTGTGTGTCTCTATGTGCGTGCGTGTGTGTGTGTGTGTCTCTATGTGCGTGTGTGTGTGTGTGCGCGTTTGTCTGTCTCTATGTGTGTGTGTGTGCATCCGTGTGTGTGTCTCTATGTGCGTGTGTGCATGTGTGCGCGCGTGTGTGTGTGCGCGTGTGTGTCTCTATGTGCGTGTGTGTGTGTGTCTCTATGTGTGTGTGTGTGTGCGTGTGTGTGTCTCTATGTGCGTGTGTGTGTGTGTGTCTCTATGTGCGTGTGTGTGTGTGTCTCTATGTGTGTGTGTGTGTGTGCATCCGTGTGTGTTTCTCTATGTGCGTGCGTGTGTGTGTGTGTGTCTCTATGTGCGTGTGTGTGTGTGTGTCTCTATGTGTGTGTGTGTGTGTGTGTGTCTCTATGTGCGTGCGTGTGTGTGTGTCGTACCAGAGGAGGCCTTCTCCTTCAGGG
>NW_027641401.1:0-8351 GCF_949987615.1 Pollachius pollachius
CTCTCCTTTACGGTCGCTCCCAGGGAGCCGTCAGCGCCCGCCGTCTGGAGGGCAGGGGGGGGCTTCTGCTCCGGCCGGCGGTGGAACCTGAGCCGCGCATTAAGCCACCGCGCCGCGTCCTCCAAACGGCCAATCAGGGAAGAGGAACATACATTACGGTCGTCAGGGTAACAGCAGGGCGCAGTAAAGAAATTACCCCAAAAAAATCATATTACCCAGATGGTAATGGTAAACCCTGCTGCATTATCACAGCCCCACAGAAGGACCAGAGGTGGGGGTTTGATTCCCGGTTCCTCGTCCCTGGACGGCCTCCTGAGGCAGGACGGGTGGGTGGTTCCAACCCCCAACCCTGGCTGTGTTAGTGCCTTGCTCTACCAGTAGAGCTACACAGGGAACCCCAACCCCAAGCTTGCAGTGTTGATGCCTTGCTCTAGCACGGCTCTACCCTGGAGCACACAGAGGCCCCCTGGGGAGTCGTACTCACGACACGCGGCGGTGAAGCATGCGTGCGTCTGCATGTGTTAAGAAAACAAAAGAGATTTTCAATTCACCCACAGGGTGAGTTCACACATGACGGTTTCTCCAGGACACTCCGAGCTCCTAGCAGGAGACAGAGACGACTACACACACCAAATCTGTCCCCCTCTCTCTCTATCTCCTCTCCTCTCTTCTCTCTCTCTCTCTCTCTCGCTCTCTCTTTCTCCTCTTCCTCTCCTCTCTTCTCTCTCTCTCTCTCTCTCTTTCTCCTCTCCTCTCCTCTCCTCTCCTCTCCTCCTCTCCCCTCCCCTCTCCCCTCCCTCTCTCCCCCTCTCATCTCTCTCTCTCTCATATTGTCTGAGGGTGAAAGAAAGCGATCATCTCCTGAATTATGGATGAGGCTGCCAGCCATTGATAACCTGTTCTGTACACATCGCCCGTCCTGCTCATAGCGGCTGTGCTGCTCCTGGGGTGAATGAAGCGATCGGAGATCCGGTGGAGATTGGTGGTTTGTGTGGATGCAGATCTAAGCAGTAAGAGTAGAGCATGAGAGGCATCCCGATGATAGCCCGCCCAGGCCGTCCTTATCGTATGCGTCTTGTGTTCCTGGTCCTGATGACTCAGTGTTCATGTTTGATAGCTTGGCGTCACGGTTTATGGACTCCTATACAAAGACAACATTCAAGCGGTTAGCAAATCAATGCACTGGGTTGGCCCTGAGTGATCCAAACAACGACAATACAGTACATAAAAAAACGTGTTTATGTCCACTTTTACAGTCCAGATATCCCCTCGTGCCTCAGAGTACAAAGCGAAGCGCATGACAACCAAAACCTGTACCTACCTAACCTAGTAATTTATTAGAGAAAAGGGATGACATCATTAAGAACCTCAACAGAGTCCCGAATGGATCGCAATGACCTCGCTGTTTCTGAGCAGGAAGTGAGAGTTATCTCTACGGCTGCACACACCTGGCCGTCGGACAACAGCAGAGCAGGCAGCGCCAATAACCACCTCACCGCCTCACCGCCTCACAGCCTCACAGCCTCACAGCCTCACTGCCTCACTGCCTCACTGCCTCATCACCTCACAGCCTCACCGCCTCACTGCTTCACTGCCTCAACGCCTCACTGCCTCACTGCCTCACAGCCTCACTGCCTCAACGCCTCAACGCCTCACTGCCTCACTGCCTCACTGCCTCACTGCCTCACACCCTCACTGCCTCACTGCCTCACTGCCTCAACGCCTCACTGCCTCACAGCCTCACTGCCTCATCACCTCACACCCTCACCGCCTCATAGCCCCACCACCTCACCGCCTCACCGCCTCAACGCCTCACAGCCTCACTGCCTCACAGCCTCACTGCCTCACTGCCTCATCACCTCACTGCCTCACACCCTCACTGCCTCACTGCCTCAACGCCTCACTGCCTCACTGCCTCACTGCCTCACTGCCTCATCACCTCACTGCCTCACTGCCTCATCACCTCACCGCCTCACTGCCTCATCACCTCACCGCCTCACTGCCTCATCACCTTACTGCCTCATCACCTCACTGCCTCACTGCCTCACTGCCTCACACCCTCACTGCCTCACTGCCTCATCACCTCACCGCCTCACTGCCTCATCACCTCACTGCCTCACTGCCTCATCACCTCACCGCCTCACTGACTCACACCCTCACTGCCTCATCACCTCACCGCCTCACTGCCTCATCACCTCACTGCCTTACTGACTCATCACCTCACCGCCTCACTGACTCACACCCTCACTGCCTCATCACCTCACCGCCTCACTGCCTCATCACCTCACCGCCTCACTGCCTCATCACCTCACCACCTCACTGCCTCATCACCTCACCGCCTCACTGCCTCATCACCTCAGCGCCTCACTGCCTCATCACCTCACAGCCTCACTGCCTCACTGCCTCACAGCCTCACTGCCTCACTGCCTCATCACCTCACTGCCTCATCACCTCACCACCTCACTGCCTCACTGCCTCACTGCCTCATCACCTCACCACCTCACTGCCTCATCACCTCACCGCCTCACTGCCTCATCACCTCAGCGCCTCACTGCCTCATCACCTCACAGCCTCACTGCCTCACTGCCTCACAGCCTCACTGCCTCACTGCCTCATCACCTCACTGCCTCATCACCTCACCACCTCACTGCCTCACTGCCTCACTGCCTCATCACCTCAGCGCCTCACTGCCTCATCACCTCACAGCCTCACTGCCTCACTGCCTCCAGAGAGAATGACCCAGATAGTGAGCGCTGGGCCCTGGTTCTGGCACCAGACGCATTCATACCAGATCAGTCTGGGCAGCGGGTTTGTTCACACACACAAACACACACGCGCACACACAGACACGCATACAAACTCACACGGTAAATACACGCTCTTGCACACATGCACACACACATGAACACACACACACGCAAACACTGGTACACGCACAAACAAACACTCACACACACTCAGCTTTGGGCAAGGCTCTTGCTTTCTTTCTCTCAGCCACTAGTTTTCTCACATACACACGCACACACACACACACACACACACACACGCACACCCACACACACACCCACACACACACACACACACACACACACACACACACACACACACACACACACACACACACACACAGACGCTTCGTTTTGAGCAATTCTCTCTCTCTCATTCTCATTCTCTTTGCTCTTTCATAAATCTCATTAACACACAAAGATACACACACAAGGGAATACACAGGAACACACTCAAACACACACACACAAACACACACACAAAAACACACACACACAAACACAGCCAATGAAACAGAAAACGGCCCCAAATGGTGCAATACATATTCATAGTGCAGCCCTAGTGTCTGTCTGTCCTATAATCTACAGATCCCCTAGTGTCTGTCTGTCCTATAATCTACAGATCCCCTAGTGTCTTTCTGTCCTATAATCTACAGATCCCCTAGTGTCTGTCTGTCCTATAATCTACAGATCCCCTAGTGTCTGTCTGTCCTATAATCTACAGATCCCCTAGTGTCTTTCTGTCCTATAATCTACAGATCCCCTAGTGTCTGTCTGTCCTATAATCTACAGATCCCCTAGTGTCTGTCCTATAATCTACAGATCCCCTAGTGTCTGTTTGTCCTATAATCTACAGATCCCCTAGTGTCTGTCCTATAATCTACAGATCCCCTAGTGTCCGTCTGTCCTTTAATCTACAGATCCCCTAGTGTCTGTCTGTCCAATAATCTACAGATCCCCTAGTGTCTGTCTGTCCTTTAATCTACAGATCCCCTAGTGTCTGTCCTATAATCTACAGATCCCCTAGTGTCTGTCCTTTAATCTACAGATCCCCTAGTGTCTGTCCTATAATCTACAGATCCCCTAGTGTCTGTCTGTCCTATAATCTACAGATCCCCTAGTGTCTGTCCTATAATCTACAGATCCCCTAGTGTCTGTCTGTCCTATAATCTACAGATCCCCTAGTGTCTGTCCTTTAATCTATAGATCTCCGTGGGGAGGGGCCTTCTGTCTCTCGTCCAATCAGCTGAACAGTAGTTACCCATTCCTAATGAAGATCTCTCAGAGGACTTCCTGCCGCGTAGAGCCGTGCCCACAGCCGTGCAATCGATGGCGTGTCGGCGCTGGTCTGATCCGAGGGCAGCGATTGGTCCTCAGGTTCCGTGTGGCGTACGGAGCCGTCTGGAGAGCTGCTGTTCGGTTTCTAATGTATTCTCTTCGGAGGACCTCTGGGAGAGCAGGCTTTGTAATCAGAATTAATGCAGGCCGCATCTAATTGATCACTTAAAGATTCCCAGGCCGATCAATACGCTCCCCGCTGCCTCCTGGTTGGCTGTGAACCGTTATAGTTTGACTGATGACCCCGGAACCCCAGTCCCTCGCCGCCCGCCGGAGTCATTGTTACGGCCACGTTAGCCCAGCGTGACGCCGCGCTAATCCTGCTGTGATTAGAAACCTCGTCCCGTTCCCACTTCACCCTCGGGTCTGACGTGTGTAGCATCCTCACAGCTAGCACATCCTCACACCCAGTAACCATAACGACGGCTGACCTGCTCCACTTCTGCTAATCCGGTTCCTTCTGGTTCCTTCTGGTTTCAGGGCGGACCGGACAGCGATTCCACATCCGAGGACCCAAAGCGGGCGTGGAGGACAGCGCCGCCGTTAAGGCTGGACGTCATGGCGACCGTGGGCCTGCGGGAGCGGCGGCCGTGCCAGCTGCTGCTCTGCCTGGCGTTGTGGGCGGGGCTGTGGCGGCGGGCCGCCCCCTCCGCCCTGGGCCCGGTCTGCCCCGCCGTGTGCCGCTGCGACGAGGACTTCATCTACTGCAACGACCGCGGGCTGAGCGCCATCCCGCCGCTGCCCGCCTACGCCTCGGTGCTGTACCTCCAGAACAACCAGGTGACGGACGCCGGCCTGCCCCCCTCCCTGGAGAACCAGCTCACCGTGCGGGTGGTGTACCTGTACGACAACGAGCTGGACCACTTCCCCGTGCACCTGCCCCCGTCGCTGCGCGAGCTGCACCTGCAGGACAACAACATCCGGTTGGTTCCGCGCAGCGCCCTGGCCCGCATGCCGCTGCTGGAGAAGCTCCACCTGGACGACAACTCCATCTCCACCGTCAGCATCGAGGACCAGGCCTTCGCCGACAACCCCCGCCTGCGCCTCCTCTTCCTGTCCCGTAACCACCTGTCCAGCATCCCGTCGGGCCTGCCCGCCTCGCTGGAGGAGCTCCGCCTGGACGACAACCGCATCTCCACCATCCCCACGCACGCCTTCCGCGGCCTGGCCTCGCTGCGCTCGCTGGTGCTGGACGGCAACCTGCTGGCCAACCAGCGCATCGCCGACGACACCTTCGCCCGCCTGGCCAACCTGACGGAGCTGTCCCTGGTGCGCAACTCCCTGCAGACCCCGCCCCTCAACCTGCCCACCGCCCACCTGCAGCGGCTGTCCCTGCAGGACAACGCGCTGACCCACATGCCGCGCGGCTCCCTGGAGGGCATGCGGGGGCTGCAGCGGCTGGACCTGTCGGGGAACAACCTGACCACTCTGCCCCGGGGGCTGTTCCGCGACCTGGACAGCCTGGCCACGCTGCTGCTGCGGGGCAACCCCTGGCACTGCGGCTGCAACCTGCGCTGGCTCTACGACTGGCTGCTGGCGCGCGGCGCCGCCGTCACCGTGCGGGGCCTGACCTGCCACGGGCCGGAGCGGGCGCGCGACCTGGCCCTGGTGGAGCTGGGCGGGGCCATGGAGGAGTGCGAGGCGGTGCGGGCCGCGGGGAGCCGGGCGGGGGGCGACGCCCCCACCACGCTGTCCCCGCCCCAGGGCTCCCTCTTCACGCTGCGCTCCAAGCGGCCCGGCCTGGGGCTGCCCGACTCGGGGCTGGACTACACCCTGGGCAGCAGCGGCGTGGGGCGGAGCCTGGCGCTCAACGTCAAGCCGCTGTCCCACAGCAGCGTCCGCGTGACCTGGAGCGTGGCCACGCCCAGCTCCTCCTTCCGGCTGAGCTGGCTCCGCCTCGGCGCGGCCGGCGCCCTGGGCTCCATCACGGAGACGCTGGTGAGGGGCGAGCGGCGGGAGTACCTGCTGACCGCCCTGCAGCCGCGCTCCGACTACATCATCTGCATGGCCCCCCTGGTGCCGGGCCCCGAGGGCAGGGGCCCCGGGGGGGCGGCCAGGGGCCCCGGGGCCCCGGAGGAGGCGGAGCCGGACGAGGCGCTGGTCTGCGCCAAGGCGGAGACGGCGGAGGTCCCGCCGGCGGACGGCGGCCCTGGCGAGGACGACGGCTCTCAGCGGGCGGCGCTGCCCCTGGCGGGGATCGTGGGCGGGGCCACGGCGCTGGTCTTCCTGGCGCTGGTGCTGGCGGCGTTCTGCTGGTTCGGCCGCCGGAAGGGCCACCTGTCGGCCCGCGACCACTACACGCGCAGCAGCTCGCGCAAGAGCAAGAGCTACGGCGACTACATCGAGTCGGGCACCAAGAAGGACACCACCATCCTGGAGATCCGAGGGCCCGGCTTCCAGATGACGCCTCTGCCGGCGGGCCGGCCCCCGCCCACCAAGCCCCCCTGCGGGGACTACGTGGTGCACACCATCTTCCCGCCCTCCAACGGCTCCGGCCTCTTCAAGACCACCGGCCCCCCCCCCGACCCGGGCTACGGGACCACCCGGGGCTACCGGGACGGGGGCGTGCCCGACGCGGACTACTGTTACCCATGATGCAGCGGGGCGGGCCTGCTGCGTCTGAACTGCGTCGACGCGCGACCACGTCTGCCTCCAGGGCTCCTGTGAGGCAGCCTCCTGTGCCTTGTCCTCCGGTCCGCCCTGACCCCCCCTGCTCCCCGGGACCTCTCCCTCATTGGCTGGGAGGCAGAGGGCGGGCAGCCCGCAGGAGCCAACGGCGGCCTGCGCTGATCTGCCCGCACGTTCTCAGTTTGTTCTCTCAGCCCGCTGCCGGACATGTAAACAGAGAATGTATCAACGGTGGGAGTCGGTCCCAGTGTCCGCCCCGGGACTGGGACCAGTACGGTACCAGTAGCAGTTCTTCCTCACACACTACAGGCAGGACGCCTCAACGTTTTGACCCCCCTCCGACCTGTTGTGGGGTGGGGGTGGTGGTGGTGATGGTGGGGGTAGGGGCGATGTTACGCTGTCAGAACGAGTTTATATGTCAACGTCACAGTTAACCACTTTGTCTTAAATAGACGTAGTCTCTGATTGGCTGTGTGCCCTGAGAGGCGGGGCCCTCCTGACTCCTCCTACTTGACCTCCTGGGCGGCGCCGGTTTAAGGAACATGTCTGCTCTGGGCTGCGGTCTTGCTGCGTTGCTCTGTCTGAGTTCTCTCTGTTTTAATTAGCTTCTGTTTGCTCCCCTCTTGTTTTAGTCTCATAACTGTTGCTAAGAAACCTTTTGAGAAAGCATCGGGCTTGTTTATATATATATATATATATATATATATATATATATATATAGATAGATAACCTCAATGGAGCCGATTCTCGTGGCATCGTATCGTTGCTCTTTTGCTAATTACACCACGGTGGATTCTTGTTAATGTGATTTTAAAAAACAAACAAAATATCCATAAAGTGCACAATATGAAATGATTGAGCGTCATGGAGACGTTACAGAATCCACGTCCTCATCTCCGACTGTCAGCTCACTCAAGACCGCTCAAAAGAAGGCTTTCACCACGACCTGACAGCCAATCAGAACGACCGATAGCACACTGAACACCGTGTTGGTGTGTGCCTGTGTGTCCACGTGTGTGTGCGCGTGTGCGTGTGTGTGTGTGTGGGTGCGTGTGCATGTGTGTGTGTGTGTGTGTGTGTGTGTGTGTGTGTGCGCGTGTGTGTGTGTGTGTGTGTGTGTGTGTGTGTGTGTGTGTGCATGTGTGTGTGTGTGTGTGTATGTGTGCGTGTGCGTGTGTGTGTGTGTGTGTGTGTGTGTGTGTGTGTGTGTGTGTGTGTGTGTGTGTGTGTGTGCATGTGTGTGTGTGTGTGTGTATGTGTGCGTGTGCGTGTGCGTGTGCGTGTGTGTGTGTGTGTGTGTGTGTGTGTGTGTGCGTGCGTATTGAGACGAAGGAAACCAAGGAGACTGTCAGACCGGGACACTGTGGACCTGCACTGTGTGGGGGGGGAGGGGGACAGGGGAAGGGAGTCGGGGGGAGGCAGTGGGGGGACTCTGGTATAGCGGTCCTAGAGGACACCGCCCCCCCCCATGCGGCCCCCAATGCTCTGACGAGGCCTGGAGCAGAGGATGGAGAACCTGGAGGGAACAAGAGACCCCCCAACTGCACACCCCCGAGGACCGCTGGGACAAAATGACGGTCGCAGAACAAAATGGAGTTC